>NC_134360.1:107679856-107831634 GCF_048569485.1 Anomaloglossus baeobatrachus
TTTGTGAATTTTTCTTCAAATATATGTGTGATGTGTGTACTAGCTGTACTATCGTCGGTCGGTCTCTCTCTCTGTCTGTCAGTCTCCCCCCTCTCTCATACTCACAGCTCACTGGCGTCTCGCTGCACGGCGTTTACACTGCTCCGGCGGCTTTTCCTCTTTTGAAAATGCCGGCAGCTCATTATTCCATCTCATATTCCCTGCTTTCCCCGCCCACCAGCACCTATGATTGGTTACAGTCAGACACGCCCCCACGCTGAGTGACAGCTGTCTCACTGCAACCAAATACAGCCGCCGGTGGGCAGGTCTATATTGTGGAGTAAAATAAATAATTTAAAAAAACGACGTGCGGTCCCCCCCAATTTTGATACCAGCCAGGGTAAAGCCACACGGCTGAAGGCTGGAATTCTCAGGATGGGGAGCTCCACGTTATGGGGAGCCCCCCAGCCTAACAATATCAGCCAGCAGCTGATTTGCCGAATCCATTAGATGCGCCAGTCTCGGGACTCTACCCGGCTCATCCCGAATTGACCTCGTGCGATGGCAATCGGGGTAATAAGGAGTTAATAGCAGCCCATAGCTGCCACTAAGTCCTTGGTTAATCATGGCAGGCGTCTCCCTGAGATACCTTCCATGATTAACCTGTAAGTTAAAGAAAATAAACACACACCTGAAAAAATCCTTTTATTTGGAGTAAAAGACAAAAAAACCACCCTCTTTCACCACTTTATTAATCCCCAAATACCCCTCCAGGTCCGACGTAATCCACATGAGGTTCCGTGACGCATCCAGCTCTGCTACATGAAGCTGACAGGAACCGTCACAGATCAGACCGCTCTCTATCAGCTCCACGCAGCAACTGAAGTGAGCCGCACAATCAGCGATGACGTCACTCAGGTTACCCGTGGCCACCGCTGGATCCTCCAACTGTTACAGCAAGTTTCCCGAGTGACTGAAGTGAGCAGCGCGATCAGCGATGACATCACAGGTGAGTTGCGGTCTCAGATAGAGAACTTCAGCTGGCCGCGGGTAACCTGAGTGACGTTACCGCTGATCGCGCTGCTCACTTCAGTCACTCGGGATTTGCGGTCACCGGTGAGTCCTTCATGGGTGACCGCTAACCAGGACGCGACAGACAGAGCCGCGTGGTGACAATGAAGTCAGGTGAAGTTCATCCGAGTTCATTCTCTTCGCGCGACTCTGTCTGTGTCTGCTGTCTGCGGGAATGTAGCAGAGCTGAATTGACGGGGGAACGCACTGCCAAAAATGCATGCAAAACACATGGAAAATGCATCCAAAATGCATGCGTTTTGGATGCATTTTTTTTTTACAAACACAGTGTTTACATTTGCCCAGTCTGCCAGAGGGTGTGTTCTTTTCCACACTGCACAGAACGCAACATGCGCACATACTAAGATGAGGTCACACTGGCATATCACATGTGATGCGATATGTTAATGACCCTCGGCTCCTGCTGTGCTGTGAGCGTGAGCCATTACACTGTGATCTGACCCTGCAATCGGATCACAGCTGAGGAAGAGAGGGAGGGATTAAGGATGTCAGGCGTTCAGTTGGGTTGAGCCCTGGGCCACGCTGTCTTTTTAAAGGCGACTGGATCAGCGGACGAGAGCACCCACTGACCACCGTGTCTCCACAATTTGAACAATCAGAACAGTAAAGGCCCCGTCACACACAGAGATAAATCTTTGGCAGATCTGTGGTTGCAGTGAAATCATGGACATATTGTTCCATTTGTACACAGCCACAAACCTGGCACTGATTGTCCACAATTTCACTGCAACCACAGATCTGCCGCAGATTTATCTCTGTGTGTGACAGGGCCTTAAGTCGCCCGTATTCACTAATTCCTCCCATTAACCAAAAGCACAGTATTACAGATATTTTATCTAAAAGAGCGGTTCTGTCATGAAGTCTGCAGTTTTGTACATGGGGCAGATTTAGGGGAAAGATCTGCTTTAAAACAGAATTTTGTGGTCTAAAATATTCTAGTTTAAAAGTAACACTGCCAAGTTTGCATTTATATTTTAATTTACTACTTAGAAATAAATCTATGTATATTTCTTTAATTATTGTTTCTAAAACAATGATTGTCACTGCTGACTGGGTGTGGTTAGAGGCGTGGTCATGGGCGTGGCCTAAACATTTGCCGCGGAGCGCTCTGCGCGACGCAAACTTTGTCCCTCTTTCCATGCTTTCAAAGTTGGGAGGTATGTGTATTGTATGTGTGGCGCCCCTGACCTGGTCAGGCACCACTGAGTACTGCACCCATGCTGGGGACAGTACAATACAGGTAATCCAGAAGGCTGACCGGGGTGTGGTACACAGGCGCATAGTGATCAGGTCTCACACATGTACCCATGAGAGGACCCCTGGGGATCCCAGGAGGGGGAAAAGCCTTGACCTTCACTGGAATAGTGGAGGGGGCCAAAAGCCTCCATCTCCTCTCAAGGGGTGTGGTAAGAGAATCTGGTTGCTAGGTGGCGTAGGCAAGAACAGGAGAGGAGGAGCAGTGAGTCAGTTAGAGCAGAGAACTCCAGAGGGCTCAGTGAGGAGCAGACCTGTGGGGCTGTTGCTGTCTAACAGCGCCCGCGCAGTGGCTACTGACGGGGGAGAACGGTCAACTAGGAGTGCTACCTGAAAGCCAGCTTCAGCTAGAGAGAAAGCACGGAGTGGGAAGTAAGGAGACTGCTAGAGAGCACCAGGCCCAACCGGGCGGCAGATCCCGAAGCGAAGATAGATCCAGCTTTCTTCTGCTAAACCTGCCGGTGTGGGGCTCTCAAAGCCCACACCACAACACCACAAAAGCCGCAGCCACGTAACCGCAGTGAGGGCCCATAGGTCACAGGAGGCAAGCAGCTGGAGTGGCCTGGTCCGGGGAACAAGCAAACGGCAAACAAAAGGGGGAGAGAGGCTGCAGCATCTTCCCTGGGTGACCCCCATAGGGACTCAAAGTCGGGGTCACCCCAAACCACCAAGGGCTAAGGAAGGCGAGTCAGTAGTCACCCTCATAAAGTCAGCCTGAAGGATACCTGGTTCCCATCTGGTTCATCCCAGCTACGCCGGGCTACTCACCCTGCCATCAAAAGTGAGTAAAGCCCTTGAAAGACAGTTCTGCCTGTGTGAGTCATTCTGCGACTTGTGGTACTACAAACCTACACCGGGCCCTGGGGCTTGCCTCACTCTCAGGAGGCTATTCCAACTAACTGCACACACCATCAGCCCCAGGCGACCCTCAACCTGCAGTGGCGGTCCCTACTGGCCGCAATACTGAGAGTGGCGTCACGATCAAAACCGAAGATTCCCTACCTGTGACCAGCACCAGCTACGTGGAGTCCCTGAAGGTATGCACCGACACAACACCTGTGGGGCTTCACATCTGGCGTCACGAACAGGATAAGGACTAGACCTGTTCAGACAGGTGACCATGTGCCTGGGCGGTCCGCTTGAAAAATTGGAAGCGCCGCCATATTGCCACCATGAAAAGCGCGCTGAAAAACAACAGCAGCCCGCGCTGGAAGAAGTTACCGCCCACGAAGAGGTGTGGCTACCCAGAGATCCCCTGCAGAGTTCGGACCTTGCCAGCTATGAGAGTGGAAGCGTCCAGAGACGGCGGGAAGGAAAGAGAGCCACAAGCCTGCTGCTGGGAGAGGAGCTGCTGAAAGAGGCAGAGCAGAAACTGAGCAGCTTGCTATCTGAGGCAACGGCGAGTCCACAGCTGGAGAGTCGTGCAGAAGAGGGCGCAGAAGAAATGGCGTCTGACCGCAGAAATCCAGAACCGGGCTCCGCTGCCTGGTGGTATCGGGAGCTGGCCCAGTTCTGCGACCGACTGGAGAACCGGGTTGTGGAGCAGATCCGGGAAGAACGAATGGAAATGCTGGAGATGACCGCGGCGGTTCGGGCCTATGAAAGGAGAGCCGCGCGCCGAGTGCCAGACAGGACGGCGATGACGCAGACCCCGATGCTGCCACCGGTGGGTGAGTCGAGTGATGCCCCGGCCAGCGCAAGTGCCCCGACCCCTGCTGCCACGCCCGCGGTCCCCGAAGAGGCGTCCGGTGCGGCGACGCTGAAGCAGGCCGCAGCCACGCCAGGTGCGGCCTTCCAAGCTCCAGCGGCCGCAGCGATGCCCTGCTCGGCCCACCAAGACCCGGTCCCTGCAGCAACGCCCAGTCCGGCCCGCAAAGAACCGGCTGCCACCGCGACCCTCATCCGCGTCGCAGGCGTAACGCTGACCCAGGCCGCCGCCCTGCTAGGCCCGCCGAGACCCCACCGCCGCAGCAACGCTCGTCCGCGCCGCAAGTGAGGTGCTGAACCAGGCCGCAGCCACGCCAGGCGCGGCCCGCCAGGCCCAGACTGCTGCAGCGACGTCCAGCCCAGCTTGCACAGAGCCCCCTGCAACAGCGACACTGATCCAGGCCGCCGCCATGCCAGGCGCGGCCCGCCAAGACCAGGCCGCCGCCATGCCAGGCGCGGCCCGCCAAGACCAGGCCGCCGCCATCCAGGGCGCGGCCCGCCAAGACCAGGCCGCCGCCATCCAGGGCGCGGCCCGCCAAGACCAGGCCGCCGCCATGCCAGGCGCGGCCCGCCAAGAGATTACCTCATTATTTACCCCGGCCTGCAAGGCCAGAGCAGACACCGCTCCCCAGTCCAAAGAGGTCCCTGCTAGGAAGACCCTGATAGGAGAGGACCCCGAATACTGGAAGCTGAAGGCTGACCTAGAGGCCCAGTTCCCACAAGAGATGGTGGATCGGTATCTGCTCCCTCCGCATACCCCCAAGGAGATTCAGGCAACCCCTGCAGCCGCGCCAGAGAGTCCACCGCCCAGACCAGCTGAGGACCACTCATCTCCAGCGCTACCACAACCAGAGTGCAGCGAAGAACTAAGGGGGAGAGGAGGCCAGGAAGCTGAGGAGCTGACTCCGGAGCCACCAGCAGTGGATCTATACTCAGAGCCGGAGATGTTGCCCTATTCCCGTTGGGATGAGGAAGACCTGACACCGTCCGCTGACGAAGATCTGCCTAAAAGTCTCACCTGGGAGTTTGCAAGCTGTACCACGCAGAGTTCAGGCCGCAAGACAAGGCGTCGCAATAGAACAACGCTGTCCCCTGCACCACAGTCTCCAGAGCAGAGAGAAGTTGCAGCCAGAGACCTACAGGAGAAAAGGTTACTGAGAAGGTCCAGAGCCCAGGTCAGAGGACCCCTTTGCAGAGGAGTAGTGGAGGATTTCAACTTGAAAAGCGGATACGGCTTTATTGTAGCCCCTGGTATCAAAGAAGGGATATTTGTCAACAGAAGAGATGTGAGCGCTCATCTGCCTAGAGGACACCCTGGCAGAAACCTAAAGATGGGGGATTCAGTACAATTCACTATGCATGAAGGCGAAAGAGGACTGTACGCGCTTGACGTAGCACTATGCTCCAGCAAACCTTACAGCCACCCCATGCTACAAGAAAGAAAAGACAGAGATAAAGACACAGATGAAGATCAAGAAAGAAAAGACAAGGAACCTACAGATGAAACTACCTCAGACGACGACAAAGAGCAAGAAAGCAGCAGGTGCCGCAGCCCAACAGGCCCAAGCCCTGGTAAAGAGGAGTAGAGTAAAGTAAAGTAAAGAAAGAAGTTACTGTTTCGACCAGTTTTGAAAAGTTTTGTTTTGCAACGTTCAAGTTCAAGTAATGTGCCCACAAAAACTATTGTGAGAAAACCATAAACCTTAAGGCTATGAACTGGCTATAGCCACAAACTCTCGCAGTGTAAATAGTTACACCAGAGGGCACCACCGCCACCAGAGTCAGCCTGTTTAGGGGCTTGGCTCGTCTGCAACCAGGAGGAGCCCGTCCGTATATAGGGCCTTGGCTCACCTGCAACCAGAGAGCACGCCTGTTTATGGGGCCTTGGCTCACCACCACAAAGGGGGTACCTGGTCAGCACCAACTGTGGAGGCCGCCTCTGCATCCTGCCAGAAGAGGCTGAAGGCGCGGATCCACCAGGCCAGGTATACCCTGAAACCACCAGCCCATGTAAGCCGCCTCTACATCCTGCCAGAAGTGGCTGAAGTCGCGGCCAACGTGAGAGGGTTTTGGGTGGGTTAACGGACTTGTGGGTGGAGGGTGGTGATGTATGGTACCTGGTGCTTTTAAAAATGTTTTACATGTTTTAATGTTTTATGCATTTTAAAATGTTGTCTTGCAGCCCGAGGACGTGCTGGTGATAACTAAGGGGGAATGTGGCGCCCCTGACCTGGTCAGGCACCACTGAGTACTGCACCCATGCTGGGGACAGTACAATACAGGTAATCCAGAAGGCTGACCGGGGTGTGGTACACAGGCGCATAGTGATCAGGTCTCACACATGTACCCATGAGAGGACCCCTGGGGATCCCAGGAGGGGGAAAAGCCTTGACCTTCACTGGAATAGTGGAGGGGGCCAAAAGCCTCCATCTCCTCTCAAGGGGTGTGGTAAGAGAATCTGGTTGCTAGGTGGCGTAGGCAAGAACAGGAGAGGAGGAGCAGTGAGTCAGTTAGAGCAGAGAACTCCAGAGGGCTCAGTGAGGAGCAGACCTGTGGGGCTGTTGCTGTCTAACAGCGCCCGCGCAGTGGCTACTGACGGGGGAGAACGGTCAACTAGGAGTGCTACCTGAAAGCCAGCTTCAGCTAGAGAGAAAGCACGGAGTGGGAAGTAAGGAGACTGCTAGAGAGCACCAGGCCCAACCGGGCGGCAGATCCCGAAGCGAAGATAGATCCAGCTTTCTTCTGCTAAACCTGCCGGTGTGGGGCTCTCAAAGCCCACACCACAACACCACAAAAGCCGCAGCCACGTAACCGCAGTGAGGGCCCATAGGTCACAGGAGGCAAGCAGCTGGAGTGGCCTGGTCCGGGGAACAAGCAAACGGCAAACAAAAGGGGGAGAGAGGCTGCAGCATCTTCCCTGGGTGACCCCCATAGGGACTCAAAGTCGGGGTCACCCCAAACCACCAAGGGCTAAGGAAGGCGAGTCAGTAGTCACCCTCATAAAGTCAGCCTGAAGGATACCTGGTTCCCATCTGGTTCATCCCAGCTACGCCCGGGCTACTCACCCTGCCATCAAAAGTGAGTAAAGCCCTTGAAAGACAGTTCTGCCTGTGTGAGTCATTCTGCGACTTGTGGTACTACAAACCTACACCGGGCCCTGGGGCTTGCCTCACTCTCAGGAGGCTATTCCAACTAACTGCACACACCATCAGCCCCAGGCGACCCTCAACCTGCAGTGGCGGTCCCTACTGGCCGCAATACTGAGAGTGGCGTCACGATCAAAACCGAAGATTCCCTACCTGTGACCAGCACCAGCTACGTGGAGTCCCTGAAGGTATGCACCGACACAACACCTGTGGGGCTTCACATATGCAGGAGAGAGTTCGTAGATTCAACTAATAATTAGTCCTTCTAAGGGCTGGACACAGTGTCCATTTTCTGCTAGCAGATCCATAAATCGCCAGATCGTAAATCTGTGAATGCGGACCCAGTTATAGGGCCAGTGACAGTGCAGTGCCTTGTAAGTGATAGCATTCATGCTGCGAACTCCTAAATAGTCCTTCTAAAGGCTGAAGCCCATAGTCAGTAGCTGCTAGCAGCTCCATAAATCGCCAGGCTGCAAAACAGTGAATGCGGACCCAGCTATAGGGCCAGTGTTAGTGCAGTGCTTTGTTAGGTGAGAGAGATCCATTTTTAAAAAAAATCCTCTTAGTGCTGCATACGGTATGTTCATAGTATCATAGTATCATAGTTTTTAAGGTTGAAGGGAGACTCTAAGTCCATCTAGTTCAACCCGTAGCCTAACATGTTGATCCAGAGGAAGGCAAAAAAACCCCCAATGTGGCAAACAAGTTCCAATGGGGAAAAAATTTCCTTCCTGACTCCACATCCGGCAATCAGACTAGTTCCCTGGATCAATACCCTGTCATAAAATCTAATATACATAACTGGTAATATTAAATTTTTCAAGAAAGGCGTCCAGGCTCTGCTTAAATGTTAGTAGTGAATCACTCATTACAACATCATGCGGCAGAGAGTTCCACAGTCTCACTGCTCGTACAGTAAAGAATCCTCGTCTGTGATTATGATTAAACCTTCTTTCCTCAAGACGTAGCGGATGCCCCCGTGTTCCAGTCGCAGGCCTAGGTGTAAAAAGATCTTTGGAAAGGTCTCTGTACTGTCCCCTCATATATTTATACATTGTGATTAGATCCCCCCTAAGCCTTCGTTTTTCCAAACTAAATAACCCCAAGTTTAATAACCTGTCTTGGTATTGCAGCCCACCCATTCCTCTAATAATCTTGGTGGCTCTTCTCTGCACCCTCTCCAGTTCAGCTATGTCCTTCTTATATATCGGTGACCAGAATTGTACACAGTATTCTAAGTGCGGTCGCACTAGTGACTTGTACAGAGGTAGAAGTATATTTTTTTCATGAACACTTATACCTCTTTTAATACATCCCATTATTTTATTAGCCCTGGCAGCAGCTGCCTGACACTGTCCACTAAAGTGAAGTTTACCATCCACCCATACACCCAAGTCTTTTTCTGTGTCTGTTTTACCCAGTGTTCTACAATTAAGTACATAATCATAAATGTTATTTCCTCTACCCAAGTGCATGACCTTACATTTATCTACATTAAACTTCAATTGCCACTTCTCAGCCCAATCCTCCAATTTACATAAATCTCCCTGTAATATAAAATTATCCTCCTCTGTATTGATTACCCTGCAGAGTTTAGTATCATCTGCAAATATTGAAATTCTACTCCGCATGCCCCCAACAAGGTCATTTATAAATATGTTGAAAAGAAGCGGGCCCAATACTGACCCCTGTGGTACCCCACTATGAACTGAGACCCAGTCCGAGTGCGCACCATTAATAACCACCCTTTGTTTCCTATCACTTAGCCAGTTTTTAACCCAGTTACACATATTTTCCCCTATCCCCATTATTCTCATTTTATGTACCAACCTTTTGTGTGGCACCGTATCAAAAGCTTTTGAAAAGTCCATATACACAACATCCACTGCATTTCCCTGGTCCAGGCTTGAACTTACCTCTTCATAGAAGCTGATCAAATTAGTTTGACAGGATCGATCCCTCATAAACCCATGTTGATACTCTGTCATAAGGTTATTTTTCTTGAGATACTCCAGTATAGCATCTCTCAAGAAACCCTCAAGGATTTTACCAACCGTAGAGGTTAAACTTACCGGCCTATAATTTCCCGGCTCAGTTTTTGTCCCCTTTTTGAATATTGGCACCACATTTGCTATGCGCCAGTCCTGCGGTACCGACCCTGTTATTAAGGAATCTGAGAAGATTAAAAATAATGGTCTATCTATCACAGAACTCAATTCCTGTAGTACTCTGGGGTGTATGCCATCCGGGCCCGGAGATTTGTCAACCTTAGTGATTTCGAGGCGGCGGCGTACTTCCTGCTGGGTTAAGCAGGTAATATTCAAGGGTGAATTTATGGTATCACTGGTCATGTCATCTGCCATGGCATTTTCTTGTATAAAAACCGTAGAAAAAAAGTCATTCAGCAGGTTGGCTTTACCCTCATCCCCTTCCACCATTTCACCAAGACTATTTTTAAGGGGGCCAACACTATCGCTTTTCAGTTTTTTACTGTTTATGTAGTTAAAGAATATTTTAGGATTATTTTTACTTTCTCTCGCAATGAGTCTCTCTGTCTCAAACTTAGCTAACTTAATTTGCTTTTTACATATTTTATTTAATTTTCTATAATTATATAATGCCTCATCACTACCTACCCTCTTTAATTCTTTTAAGGCTTTCTGTTTTTCTTTTATTGCTTCCCTTACAGCTTTATTTAGCCATAGGGGTTTCCTCTTATTTCTAGCATGTTTGTTCCCATAGGGTATATTTTCTGCACAAGCCCTATTCAGGATGCTCATAAAAGTCTCCCATTTGCTTTGTGTACTTTTATTACTTAGTACATCATCCCAGTTTATTGCACTAAGATCATCTCTCAATCGTTTAAAATTTGCTTTCCTGAAGTTTAGTGTCCTTGTAGCCCCTCTACTAGACATCTTACTAAAGAATACATGAAAACTTATTATTTTGTGATCACTATTCCCCAAGTAACCCCCAACTTGTATATTTGATATGCGGTCTGGCCTATTGGTTAGTACAAGGTCTAGTAGTGCTCCCCCTCTTGTGGGGTCCTGTACCATTTGTGACAGGTAATTATCTTTCATTGTTATCAAAAATCTATTTCCTTTGCTAGAACTGCAAGTTTCTGTTCCCCAATTTATATCAGGATAGTTAAAGTCCCCCATAATAATTACCTCTCCGAGACTCGCTGCTTTATCAATTTGCTTTATGAGGAGATTCTCTACCTCTTCCATAATATTCGGCGTCTTATAACACACCCCTATCAGTATTTTATTATTCATTCTCCCCCCCCTTATCTCCACCCATAGGGACTCTACATTCTCAGTACCCTCACATATGTTGTCACGCAGGATGGGTTTTAAGGATGATTTTACATATAGACACACACCTCCCCCTCGCTTATTTGTACGGTCATTCCTGAATAGGCTATAACCCTGTAAATTAACAGCCCAGTCATAGCTCTCATCCAGCCATGTCTCTGATATCCCCACTATATCATAATTTTCTTCCAACAATATTAATTCTAATTCCTCCACCTTATTTGTGAGGCTTCGGGCATTAGTGTACATGCACGTTACGTATGACTCTGTACCTGTATTCCTGCTTACTGTATTAACTGTTCTAACCCTTCCCCCCGTACCACCCCCAATTTCATTACTTGTTCCCTGGTCACTATCTGCACTACATTCCCCTTCTATAAAGTGAATACCCTCGCCCCCCATTCCTAGTTTAAACACTCCTCCAACCTTCTAGCCATTTTCTGCCCCAGCAGAGCTGCACCTTCCCCATTAAGATGCAGCCCATCCCTAGCATAGAATCTGTAGCCAACTGAAAAGTCGGCCCAATTCTCCAGGAACCCAAAACCCTCTTTCCTACACCAATTCCTGAGCCACCTGTTAACCTCCCTGATCTCACTTTGCCTCTCTGGTGTGGCTCGTGGCACAGGTAGTATTTCCGAAAATACCACCTTTGAGGTCCATGCTTTAAGCTTACAACCTAATTCCCTGAAATCATCTTTAAGGACCTTCCACCTACCTCTAACTTTGTCATTTGTGCCAATGTGTACAATGACCGCTGGGTCCTCCCCAGCCCCCTCCCCAGGTCCTCCCCAGCCCCATGTTAGTGCAGTGTCTGATATAGGGAGAGCTTTTTCAGAGGCAGGGAGAGATTTAAAGCTGTCTTGACATCTGCTACTACTTATTCAACAATCCCAGCACTGCTGTAGCCCTTGTGTCTCTTCTACTAGGGATAGGTATTGCAAATTCCTAAAAAAGGTCCCAAAATTTCCAAAAGAACGGTTTCAGGTGTAGTGCCTGTTAGCCACCATCTCAATTCATACCAGCACAGTTGCGTCCTTGTGTTGGCTTCATAGCGTACATAAACTCCAGAGTGCCCTACTGCTGAAAAAATCTAGTGTAAGTGTAAAAAAAAAAAAAAAAATTGCTGACATGGCCTGTAGTTCTGCCTGAAGCCATATACCATCATAGCACCAACCTAGCATCCTGGTGTTTAATTCATATCTTACAGAACTTAGATAGTGGCCTGCTGCTACTAAAACAAAGTGTTCAGTGCTACAAATTTTTAATTAACCCCTTCACGACCAGACGATTTTTCGATTTCCGTTTTTTTTTTCGCCATTTTTCTTCCGAAAGACGTAACTTTTTTATTTTTCAGTCAATGAGGGCTCATTTTTTGAGGAATGAGCTGTACATTTAAATGAAACCATATGTTTTACCATATAGTGTACTAGAAAATGGCAAAAAAATCCAAATGCAGAAAAATTGCAAAAATAATGCTATAGCACTATTGTTTTTAAGATATTTTATTCACTGTGCTCACTATATGGTAAAAGTGATGTGTGGGTGTGATGCCTCCGGTCAGTGCAAGTTCGTAGACACTAAACATGTATAGGTTTATTTTTATATAAAGGGTTAAAAAAATTGGAAGTTTGTCGGAAAAAAGTGGTGCACATTTTACGCCATATTCCGTGACCCATAGCGTTCTCATTTTTCGGGATCTATGGCTCAGTGATGGCTAATTATTTGCGTCTCGAGCTGACGTTTTTAATGGTACCATTTTTGCGCAGATGCTACATTTTAATCGCCTGTTATTGCATTTTGCGCAAAATTTGTGGCGACCAAAAAACGTAATTTTGGCGTTTGGGATTTTTTTGCCGCTACGCCGTTAACTGATCAGATTAATTGATTTTAGATTTTGCTAGATCGGGCGTTTCTGAACGCGGCGATACCAAATATGTGTATATTATTTTTTTTTTAACCCTTTAATTTTCAATGGGGTGAAAGGGGGGTGATTTGAACTTAAGTTTTTTGTTTTTTTTTTAATTTTTGAAAACTTTTTTTTTTTGTTACTTTTTTTATTTTACTAGTCCCCCTAGGGCAGTCATGGCGAACCTTTTACAGGCCGAGTGCCCAAACTGTAGCCCTAAACCCAATTTTTTTTCCGAAGTGCCAACCAATCCTATTATGTAAATAATTAATTGTAACCTTACCTTTGCCGTCTTCTCTTCTCTTCAGCAGGGGGCATCACGCTCATGCGTGCTTACCACACATTGAAGCTGAGCCCCTGCCCTTTCCAGACACAGCAGTTGGATTGATCTTTCTGGAAAAAATTGCAGCATATTAGACAGAGATTTTAGCCTGGAATGCAATCAGATGTCACCGAGTAATCCACATCTACATTTCAAAGTCTGAACATCTTGAAATCCCATAAAGACGTACGAGTGGCTCCCCTCCCCATCATTGTGTAGTTCTGTCCCCTTCCTCGGCCACTTCCTGGTAAACATGTCCCCCATCCTGATATATATTTCCTACATTCTGGTATATTTGTCCCTATCACGGCCCCATCCTGGTAAATGTCCTCCATCCTGGTAAATGTTACCCATTCTGGCATGTTCCCCCATGCTGGTAAATGTACCCCATCCTGACATATTGCCCATCCTTGTAAATGTTCCCCCATCATGGCATGTACCCCATTCCTGGTAAATGTCCTCCATCCTGGTAAATGTTCCCCCATCCCGGCATGTACCCCATTCCTGGTAAATGTCCTTCATCCTGGTAAATGTTCCCCTTCCTGGTAAATGTACCCTATCGTGGCATGTTTCCTCCATCCTGGCATGCATGTTTCCTCCATCCTGATAGGCATGTTTCCTCCATCCTGACATGCATGTTTCCTCCATCCTGACATGCATGTTTCCTCCATCCTGGCATGCATGTTTCCTCCATCCTGCCATGTATGTTTCCTCCATCCTGGCATGCATGTTTCCTCCATCCTGACAGGCATGTTTCCTCCATCCTGACAGGCATGTTTCCTCCATCCTGGCACGCATGTTTCCTCCATCCTAGCACGCATGTTTCCTCCATCCTGGCATGTATGTTTCCTCCATCCTGACATGCATGTTTCCTCTATCCTGACATGCATGTTTCCTCCATCCTGACAGGCATGTTTCCTCCATCCTGGCACGCATGTTTCCTCCATCCTAGCACGCATGTTTCCTCCATCCTGGCATGTATGTTTCCTCCATCCTGACATGCATGTTTCCTCTATCCTGACATGCATGTTTCCTCCATCCTGACATGCATGTTTCCTCCATCCTGGCATGCATGTTTCCTCCATCCTGCCATGTATGTTTCCTCCATCCTGGCATGCATGTTTCCTCCATCCTGACAGGCATGTTTCCTCCATCCTGACAGGCATGTTTCCTCCATCCTGGCACGCATGTTTCCTCCATCCTAGCATGCATGTTTCCTCCATCCTGGCATGCATGTTTCCTCCATCCTAGCATGCATGTTTCCTCTATCCTGGCATGCATGTTTCCTCCATCCTGACTTGCATGTTTCCTCCATCCTGACATGCATGTTTCCTCCATCCTGGCATGCATGTTTCCTCCATCCTGACAGGCATGTTTCCTCCATCCTGACAGGCATGTTTCCTCCATCCTGGCACGCATGTTTCCTCCATCCTAGCATGCATGTTTCCTCCATCCTGGCATGCATGTTTCCTCCATCCTAGCATGCATGTTTCCTCTATCCTGGCATGCATGTTTCCTCCATCCTGACTTGCATGTTTCCTCCATCCTGACATGCATGTTTCCTCCATCCTGACATGCATGTTTCCTCCATCCTGACATGCATGTTTCCTCCATCCTGGCATGCATGTTTCCTCCATCCTGGCATGCATGTTTCCTCCATCCTGGCATGCATGTTTCCTCCATCCTGGCATGCATGTTTCCTCCATCCTGGCAAGCATGTTTCTTCCATCCTGGCAAGCATGTTTCCTCCATCCTGGCATGTATGTTTCCTCCATCCTGGCATGTATGTTTCCTCCATCCTGGCATGCATGTTTCCTCCATCCTGGCATGCATGTTTCCTCCATCCTGGCATGCATGTTTCCTCCATCCTGGCATGCATGTTTCCTCCATCCTGGCATGCATGTTTCCTCCATCCTGGCAAGCATGTTTCCTCCATCCTGGCATGTATGTTTCCTCCATCCTGGCATGTATGTTTCCTCCATCCTGGCATGTATGTTTCCTCCATCCTGACATGCATGTTTCCTCTATCCTGACATGCATGTTTCCTCCATCCTGACATGCATGTTTCCTCCATCCTGGCATGCATGTTTCCTCCATCCTGGCATGCATGTTTCCTCCATCCTGGCATGCATGTTTTCCCCATCCTGGCATGCATGTTTCCTCCATCCTGGCAAGCATGTTTCCTCCATCCTGGCAAGCATGTTTCCTCCATCCTGGCATGTATGTTTCCTCCATCCTGGCATGTATGTTTCCTCCATCCTGGCATGCATGTTTCCTCCATCCTGGCATGCATGTTTCCTCCATCCTGGCATGCATGTTTCCTCCATCCTGGCATGCATGTTTCCTCCATCCTGGCATGCATGTTTCCTCCATCCTGGCATGCATGTTTCCTCCATCCTGGCAAGCATGTTTCCTCCATCCTGGCATGTATGTTTCCTCCATCCTGGCATGTATGTTTCCTCCATCCTGGCATGCATGTTTCCTCCATCCTGGCATGCATGTTTCCTCCATCCTGGCATGCATGTTTCCTCCATCCTGGTATGCATGTTTTCCCCATCCTGGCATGCATGTTTTCCCCATCCTGGCATGCATGTTTCCTCCATCCTCGCATGTTTCCTCCATCCTGGCATGTATGTTTCCTCCATCCTGGCATGTATGTTTCCTCCATCCTGGCATGCATGTTTCCTCCATCCTGGCATGCATGTTTCCTCCATCCTGGCATGCATGTTTCCTCCATCCTGGCATGCATGTTTCCTCCATCCTGGCATGCATGTTTCCTCCATCCTGGCATGCATGTTTCCTCCATCCTGGCATGCATATTTCCTCCATCCTGGCAAGCATGTTTCCTCCATCCTCACATGCATGTTTCCTCCATCCTGACATGCATGGTTTCCTCCATCCTGGTATGCATGTTTTCCCCATCCTGGCATGCATGTTTTCCCCATCCTGGCATGCATGTTTCCTCCATCCTCGCATGTTTCCTCCATCCTGGCATGCATGTTTTCCCCATCCTGGCATGCATGTTTCCTCCATCCTGGCATGCATGTTTCCTCCATCCTGGCATGCATGTTTTCCCCATTCTGGCATGCATGTTTCCTCCATCCTGGCATGCATGTTTCCTCCATCCTCACATGCATGTTTCCTCCATCCTCACATGCATGTTTCCTCCATCCTCACATGCATGTTTCCTCCATCCTGGCATGCATTGTTCCCCATCCTGGCATGCATGTCCCCCCCATGCTGGCATGCATGTTTCCCCCACATCCTGGCATGCATGTCCCCACCCCATGCTGGCATATGCGTTCCCCCTCCCCCACCCCATGCTGGCATGTGCGTTCCCCCTCCCCATGCTGACATGTGCATTCCCCCACCCCATGCTGGAATGTGCGTTCCCCCACACCATGCTGGCATGTGCGTTCCCCCTCCCCCACCCCATGCTGGCATGTGTGTTCCCCCTCCCCCACCCCATGCTGGCATGTGTGTTCCCCCTCCCCCACCCCATGCTGGCATGTGCGTTCCCCCTCCCCCACCCCATGCTGGCATGTGCGTTCCCCCACCCCATGCTGGCATGTGCGTTCCCCCTCCCCCACCCCATGCTGGCATGTGCGTTCCCCCACCCCAAGCTGGCATTTGCGTTCCCCCACCGCCACCCCACACTGCCAAGTGCGTTCCCCCCCCACCCCACGCTGCCATGTGCGTTCCCCCTACCCCACGCTGCCATGTGCATTCCCCCACCCCATGCTGGCACTGCCCCCCCATCCCCACCTTGGCACTGCCGCACACGAGTTATAAAAAAAAAAAAAAAAGCGCAACACACAACTTACCTGCACACGCTCCCCCGCTGTGCGCTGCTGGGTCCTCAGTTCCCACGCGGCCAGCAGACGGCGCCGGCGCCGCTCCTCCGTCTCCTAGGCAACACACCTGCAGCCTGGGAGAGGAGGAGTGTCAGAGCGGAGGAGAAATGTCTGCTCCGCTCCAACACAGATTTGATCTGCCGGCGCCACTGCACTAGCAGATCAAAACTGCAGAATTGGGCGACAGCACGCGTGCCACCAGAATGGGCTCAGCATGCCCCTGGTGGCACGCGTGCCATAGGTTCGCCATCACTGCCCTAGGGGGCTTTATGGATCACCAATCCGATCGCTCTGCTGATCACAGCTATACAGCTTTAAACAGCAGATATGCTAATTTCCTGCTTCCCACGGCTTCGGGCCGAGTGAAACCGAAAGTAATTCATGTGAGCTACAGGAGTAAGATATGAAAGACATTCATAACATCTTTATCGACTCCTCCAAGTGGTACGTTGTCCAATAAAGGTACCTTGCGTTTTTAGACTTAAGGCCCGCAACGACACGCAACGACATCACTAACGAGATGTTGTTGGGGGTCACGGAATTCGTGACGCACATTCGGCCTCATTAGCAACGTCGTTGCGTGTGACACGTACGAGCGACCGCTAATGATGTAAAATACTCACCAAATCGTTGATTTTTGACACGTCGTCCATTTCCCAAATGTCGTTGCTTGTGCAGGCCGCAGGTTGTTCATCGTTCCTGAGGCAGCACACATCGCTACGTGTGACACCCCAGGAACGATGAACACCACCGTACCTACGTCCTCCAGCAATGAGGTTGGCGTGACTTTCTGCGGCTGCTCTCTGCCCCTCCACTTCAATTGGACGCCTGCCGTGTGACGAAGCCGTGACGCTGCACGAACTGCCCCCTTAGAAAAGAGGCAGTTTGCCGGCCACAGTGACGTCGCTAGGAAGGTAAGTACGTGTGATGGGTACTAGAGATTTTGTACGCCACGAGCAGCAATTTGCCCGTGATGCACAAACAACGGGGGTAAGTGCTTTTGCTAGCAATGTCGCTGCGTGTAAAGCACCCTTTACAGAAACAGCTATCTTGGGAAACTAAAAACACAAGTTTACTAACCCGGCATCAGTGTTGTTCTACTGCCTGTACAAAAGGTCATGCTACAGTGTTCACCTTCAAATAATTAAACCCAAAAAATGGAAAAGAGAGCCAGTAAGGGCCGTAGATGAGGTGGCAGTGACAGTGGGGGTTGTCCAAGCAGTGTGACCAAGCTAACGGAAAAGGTTCCTGCATTATCTACCTCTACCTTCCTATCCTAATTTTCTGTTCCACGTGGGAAACCACTCTTGCGCCCTGAACAGTGCGAACAGGTAACGAGTTGGCTAGCAGAAAATGCCTCCATTTACTTGTCGAGTAGCAAATCCAAAGGGTACACACAGACAGACTTGAGTAGCCCAGAGGCTGCGCCATTGAATCCTCAGCCTAGCCTCCTTCCTCACAACATCAGTATTCAAAGGAAACATATAACCCCAAAGTAGGTTACTCTGAGGAACTGTTTACGGGACCCTTTGACCTTTCTTGCCTCTCACTGTGCAACCCCACCAACACACATGAGGCCGTGGTGTGCAGTGATGCACAGATCTTTGAGCACCCAAGGCCAGAAGAAAGTTATGTTGTTGGCTGTGACATGCTGGGCAATCAGGTGGAAGTGTTTGAGGAGGATGAAACACAGTTGGCCTCAGGACAGCCTGAAACCTCCATTACCAAAGCTGTTGACCTCCAGGAATGTGAAGACAACCTGGTCGTCGATGATGAGTTGACTGATCCAACATGGACGGGTGGCATGGATTGCGAAAGCAGCAGCGCAGAGGAGCATATACCCATAGTCCGCAAAAATGCTGTAAGAGATAGGGTTTCGACCACTGCCAGAGGTCAACCAACTGTGTACATGACATCACCACCTGTGTCACCTCAGAGTCCAAGGGACTATGCTGCGATTGTGTGGGAATTTTTTCCAAAAGTCCTTCGGAGCAAATGGTTGCCATTTGTCAAATCTGTCAGACCAAGCTTAGCAGAGGCAAAAATACTTCTAGCTTGGGCACCTCCAGCATGAGAAACCATATGTTAGCCAAGCACACCACTAGGTGGTTGACAGCTCTAGGTAAAAAACACGATTTCCAGACTCAAAACACTGACACTTCCCCTGTGCTGCCTGCTTCCCATACTCGTGTGCAAGAATATGGCCGTTACGCACTCAAGGGCTCAAACCATAACTGCACACATTGCACAATTGAAAGCCCTTGAGATGTTGCCGTATCGGCTTGTGGGAACAAAGGCTTTCCGTGGCCTTTTGTTGGTGGCAGAACATCGGTACTCTGTGCCTAGCCGCCACTATTTTGCTCGTTGTGCCATCCCAGCACTCCACAATCACGTGTCCATAAACATCAAATGTGCTCTCACCAACGCCATAACAGGGAAAGTCCACTTAACCACAGACACATGGACAAACGGAAGTGGACAGGGACACTACATCTCACTGACATTGGGTGAACCTGGTGGTGGCTGGTACAGAGTCTGAGCCGGTAACATCCCATATAATTCCCACACCCAGATTAGCGGGCCCCACTTCAATCACAGTTTCAGTTGCCTCCTACACAGCAACAACTCCCTCCTCTTCCTACTCTTCATCTGGCTCCTGTGCATCCTCCTCCTCAACATCCGCCGGTGTCCAACCGTCGACATCATTCCCCAGCCTGTATCTCGGCAGCACTGCCTCGGCTAAGTGGCAACACGCTCTACTGAAGCTCATCTCTATCGGTGACAAATTGCACACGGCACCTAAGCTTTTGAAAGTAATAACTGAGCAGACAGAGGAGTGGCTTGCACCATTGGACTTCCATCCAGGGATGGTAGTGTGCGATAATGGTCGTAATCTGGTGGTGGCTTTAAAGCTTGTACACGTTCCTTGTATGGCCCACATTGTAAATTTAGTAGTTCAGCACTTTCTCAAAAAAATACCCTGAGATACCAGACCTACTTACCAAGGTATGACGTATTAGCGCCCATTTCCGCAAGTCATCTCCCTCTTCTGCTGGCTTGGCAATGCTGCAGCAGCGCTTACGCTTGCTTCGTCACAGAATAATGTGTGACCTCCCTATGAGATGGAATTAAACCTATCATATGTTAACCAGGATCTATGAGCAGCAGAGGGCAGTATCCCAATTCCAGCTAGAACATGCCCGTCGGACGCAGCTGCAAGACATAATTACTGCAGAGTGGGTGTGGATTGCAGACATTTGTCAGGTAATTTTGATTACTGTACCAACATTGTGAGCAGTGATGATGCTCTTATCAGCATTACCATTCCACTGATTTGTTTATTGAAATGCTCTCTGGATGGTCTGACTGACCAAAGTGTTAATGCACCCAAGTTGTCTGTAGATCCAGACTTCACAATAGTTGCTAGTAATCCGCAGAACCTTGGCCAACAGGCTCAGGCTACCTTTGGTCAGCATAATGAGGATGGAATGCTTTGAAGTTGGTAACCAAGGGATTGATAACCCAAGCTTCAAGGCTGTCCAGCATGGATGGCCTGAGTAAGAGCAGGAGGAGGAGAGAGAGACTAAAGAGGAGAAGAGGTTTAGGGAGACAGAATGTATTCTTAGCAGTGACACAAAAAGGTTTCCAGTTCGGAGTGTGGCACACATGGCACAGTTCATGTCATACTGCCTTTCTCATGACTGTCGACTAGTCCACATTTTGGCAGACAATAAATACTGGTTATGTACCTTCCTTGACCCATGCTACAAAGACAAATTTGCTTCGCTACTTGTCGAGGCAAATAAGGATTGTACTACGGAAACATTCAAGAGGGTTGTAGTGGACCAGTTGATTAAACGATTACCCTCAGATAATGCTGGCCTCAGGAGGTAGCATGTCATCTCACGCAACAGGATTACAACAGAGGGCTATGCATTGTAGGAGCAACACGGGCGGGGGACTAATAAGCCAAAACTGGTCCATTTTCCACAAACTGTCAACTTCAAATCAGATACCAGTTGGGGCAACTATGATAAAGATGGAACACTTAAGTAAAATGGTGAGGGACTATGTAGGTGACCATATCAGCGTGCTTTCAGAGTCTACAATTCCCTTTACTATTGTGTTTCCAAGCTCAACACTTGGCCAGACCTCGCCTTATATGCTTTGGAAGTGCTAGCTTGCCCTGCTGCGAGTGTGTTGTCTGAGCATGTTTTCAGCTCAGCGGGGTCAATAATAACAGATACTCACACACGGCTATCTACGGAAAGTGCAGACAGTTTCACGATGATCAAAATGAACCATAGATGGATTGCCCCAGAGTATCTCTGGCCGCCTGTTAACAAGACCCAATAATAACTGTAGCCCCAAAATTTGTATTTCTTAAGCTCAAATAAGTTCCATTGTTTCTCATTCAAGACTATTTTGTCTTCTATCACCTAATGAGACCGCATGACTATTCTGACTTGTTATGCTGCTGCGATTTAATTGTTCGGCCCAATCACCCAGGGCAATATTTTTCAAGCTATTGTACAGTATGCACTGGTACAACCACTGTTGAGGCTACACTGTCTATACCAATTGGTCAGGCAGTCTCTATTTGTGTTCTTTATTGATGCTGTCCTCCACGGTGTATTACACGAGACCCCGTGCAGAAACAGAATTTTTTTTAACTGCTTGGCATGTTATGAACTGTTGCAAATCCTCCCAATTTTTTTTTTAAAAAAAAGCAGTTGGGAGTACCTTCTGATGCCCTGGGGAAATTGATTTTTTTTTTAAATCCTCGGTGTTAGCTAGTGGAATAAAGCCTGAGTTCCAAAGTGAAACAACTGCCACTTCCACGGTGCTGCATGCTTCACAAACTGTGGTCTAAGAAGCAGGCGATGATGCCTCCTACTCCCAAACTGCTTTTGGCCAGATGCAATCATCATCAACGACATCAGCTTCGATTTCCCAGCGTGGCGTTCATTTGTCTATAAAACAGATATTACTGAATAATTATTATTATTATTATTTGTTATTATAGTGCCATTAATTCCATGGCGCTTTTCAAGCGAAAAAGGGTATACATAAAAACTAGTACAACAATCATTAATAGAAAACAGACTGGTACAGGAGGAGAGGGGACCCTGCCTGCGAGAGAGGAGTAGAGAAGGAGATTTTGTGAGGATCTGAGGTTGCATGCAGGTAGGTACCGGGAGACTAGGTCACAGATGTAAGGAGGAGACAGGTTGTGGATGGCTTTGTAGGTCAAGGTTAATGTTTTCAACTGGAGTCTTTGGGCAATGGTAAGCCAGTGAAGGGATTGGCAGAGTGGTGAGGCTGGGGAATAGTGAGGGGAGAGGTGGATTAAGCGGGCTGCAGAGTTCAGGATAGATTGGAGAGGTGCAAGAGTATTGAAAGGGAGGGTAGAGAGCAGGAGGTTGCAGTAGTCGAGGTGGGAGATAATGAGGGCATGTACTAATGGTTTTGCTGATTCTTGGTTAAGGATGGCACGGATCCGGGAGATATTTTTGAGTTGTAGTCAGCATGAGGGGAAGAAGGCTTTGATGTGCGGCTTGAAGAATAGAGCAGAGTCGAGGGCTACTCAAAGGCAACGAGCTTGTGAGACTGGGGAGAGTGAGCAGCCATCAACTTGGATGGATAGGCTTTGTGGAGGAGTTGAATGAAAAGGAGGAAAGAAAATGAATTCTGTTTTGTCCATGTTAAGCTTTAGGAATCGCGCAGAGAAGAAGGATGAAATAGCAGAGAGACATTGTGGGATTTTGGTTAGTAAGGAGGTAATGTCAGGTCCAGAGAGGTAGATCTGAGTATCATCTGCATAGAGATGATACTGAAAGCCGTGGGACTCTATGAGCTGTCCCAGGCCAAAGGTGTAGATGGTGAACAGCAGGGGTCCAAGAACTGAACCTTGGGGGACACCAACGGATAGAGGCTGGGATGAGGAGGTGATGAGAGTGGGAGATGCTGAAAGTTTGGTCGGTTAGGTATGAAGAGATCCAAGATAGGGCCAAGTCTGTGATGCCCAGAGAGGAGAGAATCTGTAATAGGAGGGAGTGGTCTACTGTGTCGAAGGCAGAGGACAGGTCCAGGAGGAGGAGGACAGAGTAATGTCGCTTGGTTTTGGCTGTTAGTAGGTCATTGGTGACTTTAGTTAGGGCAGTTTCAGTAGAGTGATGCAGTCGGAAGCCAGATTGTAGCTGGTCAAAGTGGGAGCAGGAGGAGAGGTATGAGGACAGTTGAAGATGGATATGCTGTTTCAGTAGTTTTGAGGCATGGGGGAGAAGGGTTATGGGGCGGAAGCTAGACACAGAGGATCATTCAAGAGAGGGCTTTTTAAGGATGGGTAATTTGAATAGAATTTGAATAGAGGGCCACTTGAGTCGGTGGTGTTGGTGGAAGAGGAGGGCAAGGCCAACATCCCAACGGGCAACTTGTAGCTGACCTTTAAAGTGCTGTCAAATATGTCCCAAAAAAGGAGGTGCGAGACAGACACCAATATAATGTATAAGTTAGAGCCCTTTCTAATTGAAAAAGAGAGAAAAATGTAACAAAGAAATCGTGTGAACATATGCTAAAGTGTTTTTTTTTTAGGTCGGGGCTTGATTTTACATTTTATTAAAGTGATTAGGCACTATAAACTGTTTCTTATCAATTTCCTCTCTTTTACTTTGGTTTGAGAGCTGTTCTGGTAACTACGTAAAAGCCGCATGCTGCTCTGAGCACGTTATTCCAAGACACCAGAAATGCAGTCACGCACCTGTGCCCATATTGTTTCTGCCTTTTCCCATCCATTTCAGCCTTTTTCTCAGTCACCACAGCTCGCTGTTAGGTCCAACGTGAAATTATATGGGTTTACCATAGACTTACATTGCGCATCGAATATTCGCGAATAGTCAAATAGTGGCGACCTATTCGTCGGATATTCGCGAAGTTGGATATTTTGGTATTCAATCCTCCCTAATGAATATATCATCAATATAGCGGGTCCATAGGTTGATCTGTTGAAGAGGCCACAATCAGTGTCATCCGGAAAAACAAAAGTCTCCTCCCACCAGCCCAAGAGCAAATTAACGTACATGGGAGCACATAGGCTCCTTATCACTGTGCCCCTGAGCTGGTGGTAGAACCTTCCATCGAACACAAAAAAGTTTTTCCTCAGACAAAATTCAAGTGCTTGTAATATGAACTCAATATGACAATGATACTGACACCCTTTTGTGGAAAGATAGTACTTGATGGCTGTGAGGCCCTTCTCATGAGGTATTGAAGTGTATAGGACCTCCACATCAATGCTTTCCAGAATGCTATTCCACTCATCCATGATATTATCAATCTTGCACAACAGATTGGTTGTGTCCCTTGTAAACGAACGAACAGCATACCACTCTCTGTCTTGCAGAAATTGATGGCACATGGTACGGTATTTTCATGGTCGGCCTGGGCTGCACATCAGCTTGTGGACACCCCTCGTTTCGATGATGCACTGAGTAACCATGCGGTGACGTAGCAGGCCAGTGAACTGGAGACAGGAAGTGGCGCTCAGTGCAGGAATCCGGAAGTGAGTTGCGTTCCACTGGTACCCAAGTGGGTTGGAGCATGCGTTAAATGGAATTTGTGCTAAAGTCTGGTCTGAGGGAGGTATGGAATGTAGTGACTTTCCACAGAGCTAGAGCAAAGATGGGTGTAAGCTGCATATAACAATTACAGTGTGTCAGTGTGTCCCTTCATGTACTGGGAATGCTTGTCGATATTTGAAAAGGTTAATCCAGAGTACCTAAGGAGACCCTCCCTCTCTTTGTTTTGATTGGAGTAGGGGTAGAGAGGGGACTATTTAACACTTGATTGGGGTGGTTTATTCCACTTTACCAGTCTCATGTGAGACTAGACTCAGCTGTTTCCAGCTTGAGAGGGTTAGTCCTAGTCCCTTTTCCGCTATATGGTGTATGCATCTCCCCTGATGATCCAGAGGTGGTTAAACGCATAGGGAGACACCAGGACCTATATGAAGGGCAGTCACGGTAGAGGGCCAGATATGGACTGCCCTTGTAAGGGCAGGAGCAATTGATGGAGGGCTACTGTTTCCCCATTTAGGGATAGAGGGTTTGTCCTTTTGATCCTCTCCTCTTTTGATTGGAACAGATGGGACTGTAGCTTTGTGGACCTGCACAACTGATTGAGTGAGATCAATCCATTTTTGTGATTTCCATTTCAAGTATGGTCTCTTTATGCCTTTTTTGTCATGTTTAGGGCAGGTCCTTGTGTATACATTTGATATTCATACCTGTCCCATTTTCATTGTTTTCTCCACACTGAGTACGAAAATAGATGATCCTATCAGTGGTTATATATCCTTGGATCACGTATATTTTTTATGTTTAGCATACTTATGGGTGTTTCTTAAATGACTACACGTCATATAAACACCTTTGCTCTGTATGTTTTACATAATATGTATGGCTATTTGGAATCACTTTGAGTGTTTTTCACATTTAATTACTCAACACCAAATCTCACAGCCTAACACAAAATGACCTATAGCTAGTTTGGGTAGAGGATTTCATTCAGGAAAAATAAGAGGGGAGCAGATGTGATTGGCTTCCCCAACAAATGTGACCACAGGAATCTAACAAGCAGTCTACCAAAGGTTAACTCTTAATATCCTGCTTATGAATCAGCACACAGCCGGTTGACACCCATGTCTGCCTGTGTTGATCCAAGACCATAAAACCACCAGGCTGAGTATCAGAATCAAAACCACCACAGTCGGCGAAGTTTATGCAAAACTCCGTGTGACAGAGGCCATTTGTCAGCCGAGCGCGTATTTGACTAAAACCACCATACACTATAGACAGTTGCCCCACCATTAGCTTGGCAGCTATCTTGTCTGATTCTCCCATACACAGGAGCACTCACTTTGTTGATTGCTCTTGTGTTCTCCATGAGGGAGCCGCTACTAAACATTTCTAGCAGTGTGCTCATCTCTTAGGGGTACTTTACACGATAGCTAGCGATGTCGTGCGCGATAGCACCCACCCCCGTCGCTCGTGCGACATTTGGTGATCGCTGCCATAGCGAACATTATCGCTACGGCAGCGTCACATGCACATACCTTGTCAGCGACGTCGCTGTGACCGCCGAACAATCCCTCCTTCAAGGGGGAGGTGCGTTCGGCATCATAGCGACGTCACTGTGGCGTCACTAAGCGGCCGGCCAATAGAAGCGGAGGGGCGGAGATGAGCGGCCGGAACATGCCGCCCACCTCCTTCCTTCCACATTGCCGGTGGACGCAGGTAAGGAGATGTTTGTCGTTCCTGCAGTGTCACACATAGCGATGTGTGCTGCCGCAGGAACGAGGAACAACATCGCTACGTACGAGACAACGATTTTTGGTGTTTGGACGAACTCTCCAAAACCAACGATTTTTGTCTCTTTTGCGATCGTTTAAGGTCGCTCGTACGTGTTACACGCTGCGATGTCTCTAACGACGCCGGATGTGCGTCACAAACACCGTGACCCCGACGATAAATCGTTAGCGATGTCGCAGCTTGTAAAGCCCCCTTTAGAGTAAAAAAGGAGTCTGAAATCGGGCATTTTGGGTGCTCATCTCTCTGACAATCAAACTGTCGGCCAAACCTGTCTCTCTACAGGTTTGGCCAACTTTTTTTTGCGTCTGAGTGCCATAACTAGTATTTAAAGAATATGTGAACTGTTAGGGTACCGTCACACATAACGAGATCGCTAGCGATGGTGGTCGGTGCCCGCAGCCGGCTGCGTCTGGTCCCCGCCTTTCTCCTGCGCCTCTTTTGTAGATTTTGACTGCCTGCACTTCAGCGACAGGAGTCCGCTCCCCGGCTTTGTGTGTGTCAGGAGAGCCCGTTTGCCCGCAGGCGATGGCCTGTGGGATCTCTCTGCCTGTGCAGTGGCTTTCTATCCCCCTCGGTGGGCTGTTGCTGTCTTTCGGGTCTTGGGACGGGAAAGGACCTAAGGTCCAGACCTCAATCAGTATATTCAACATGGTCCAGTGGCTTCTGGGCCTCGTTCTGGGTCTGAGTACCCCTCCTGGTGCTCCGGTTTCCAGTTGGTTCCCTGGTTCGGTACCGGCGAGCCACTATCCTGTCCTGGTCCCTTACGGTTCCACCAGCCGTCTTCCCGGCTCCTGCAGGCGGCAACCACAGTCTGTCCCCTTGTTACGGTACCAGGGCAGCGGTAAGTGTCACTCCACTCCTCTCACTGTACTGACTGAACACTGTGCTCCCTACGGGAAACTGGACTAAACTCTCTGTGTTTTTCCTACCTCAGGCCCTCTAGACTCCTCGGTGGGCATGGCCAACCACCTGGTTCTGCTCTCTGATGTGACCATTGAACACTGAGGGAGGTGACAAGGGTTTTAAGGTTGTCTGCTGTTACCTTTTTAGGGGGACGGGTGTTATGCAAGGGCCTACCTGTGACTACCTGGCTAGTCCAGGGCATCACATTCCCCCTTGGTTTAATGCAGACCGTCCGCGGGCTGCCTGACCACCACCGGTTTATTTTTTTTTTAACTGTAAAGATAAACGGGAAAACATGTACAAATATAATAAACTTTCTACATTCAAGTAAGCTGGTTAAATCATCCCTTACGGGAGGCACATTCTTACACGTTGCACATATAATAAAAGACATTTTTATTAATAGGAAACGGGACCGGGTCCTTCCAGTTGCCCACCTAAACAAACCTAGACCTTGGTGCCACCGCTAAGTAATGGTGCGCACCGCTTTTCCCCAGTCCAGGAAACAGGAAGGGGTCCAGGTATTTCCCAAACGGGACGGCTATAAAGTTCCATACCCGGCAGTCCCTTAGAGGCCCCACGTCCAGGGGACCCCTGACCCGGAGGATCGTCACTGGTTGCATTGGTGATGGGGCCTCGGCCATCACATTCCCGCAGGCCCTTCCTTCAGTCTGCCTCTCCGGAGGCTGTGGGACCTGAAAGGTTGGTCCAGGAATTATTTACAACCCCAAAAGTTATTGGGTGGCCTGCTAGTTCTCGGCCTTGTCCATGGGTTAAACGGGACAAACAATATTCAACAAAGTCCCAACGGGGACGGACAGTATGGTCCCAACAGGGACTTCAACATGGTAGCCGGGATCCGCTACCTCACTCAACAGTCCATTCTCCACCGTGGGGCTCCAGTACCACCTTAACATGGTATGGTACAGTGCTCTAGACCCTGATGGTAGCTCGCTGCAGGTGATCTTTCTCCATATACATGCGGGCATGCACATCCGCTTTACACCCCACTCAGGCAATGATCTCCCTGCGCAGGTGCGGTTGCTGCCGCTCCCAATACAGAGTGCCGGCTGCCTGCTCTGCTGCCTGGCAGCTACATCCCCGCCGTGCCTCAGCCGAGGCCTGGTGTCTGGGAGCGGTCAAGGTGACTTGCGGCGCCAGCTGCTGGTCGAGGGTCGCCTCCGTTGGGGCCGGGCGGACTGCCGGAGCCATCGTCATCTGGAGCGCGGCTTCCTCTGAGATCGTTGGTGCGTCCAAGTTGGGACGAGGTACTTTCTGGACGCAGGTGCGATGTGGAGACGGTATGGGTGTCGGAGCGATGACGGGCTGACTTCTGGCGTCTTCTGCAGGCAGGTCTTTGCAGGCTGGTAGAACAGACTCCACTGCCGGTGTTGGTGGTAGCGGACTGAGCAGGGGAGCAGCGGCAACCGGTATGGGCGGCGAGGGAGGCAATATAGAGGGCAGGAGCAGACCGGGTCCCTCTGCCGCATTGGCCGATCCCTCAGGGACATAAGGGCGTGGGTCGCTTACCCGCTCCTCCAAGGTTGCCTCCACTTCGCGTGCTCGCACGGCCGCAGCTGGCTCCTCCACCTCGGCCATCCACCGCTCCATCAGGGAATCAGCCTGGGCCTTGATCCTCAGACACATTCTTCCATGTTGGTGTCCAGGAACGGGTTCCGGCAGAGTCCTGGCGTTTCTACACTTCACGGCGTCAGTTACATGCCGCAGATCTTCACCCGCTCCTCCTTGGTCTTTTTGCGGCACTCTTTCTGCACAGTTTAACTTTTCAGCCGCGCACTTTCCTGCACCGCTCTGTTCCCAGGGGGCTGGGCTTCACTCTCGCACTCTTTTCGCGGGAGGGGAAGACGACTCTGCCGGGAATCTTCGCGCCAAAAGATGGCGGCAAGATGGCGGATTCTCCAAATTTCGCAATGGATCACCACTGACTTCTACTTCAAGGCGCACTTCCACCGGTAAGTGGATGGGTTCAATCCTGTTCGTGACGCCAGAAAAGTCGATGTGTACCGCCCCGCGCTCGGCCGCAGCCAAGCCGCTTGGGTCCGGGCTCATTCGGTGGGTGGTTCGAGCGCCTTCGGACCCGGGGGTCATGTCGCTCTGCAAGGGGTTGCTGGCGATCTCGATGGGGGTGGTTAGGTAGGTGTATGG
This sequence comes from Anomaloglossus baeobatrachus, assembly GCF_048569485.1. Lineage (NCBI taxonomy): Eukaryota > Metazoa > Chordata > Amphibia > Anura > Aromobatidae > Anomaloglossus > Anomaloglossus baeobatrachus. Next base: position 107,708,874 of record NC_134360.1, read on the forward strand.
CCGGAGCTGTGTTTTGAGTTTGTGATGCCACCCACGGGACGTGGTGAAGGTGTAGACACCACCGCTGCAATTACGGGGCGCCCCGGTGAGATGGTCGTGCAGCAAGATTGTAACCCCTCCGTGGGCAGGGATGGTGGCCCCGGGACCCGTTTGGTGAAGTGTGTGGCGGTTGTGCGGTGCAGGGTGGCGCGCGGCCGGACGGCACTGTTGTACTCATTATGACAGATACACCGGAGTCTCTGATAAACCAAAAGGATTATGGTCGGTGCCCGCAGCGGGCTGCGTCTGGTCCCCCACTCGGCTCGGTGGTCCCCGCCTTTCTCCTGCACCTCTTTTGTAGATTTTGACTGCCTGCGTTTCAGCGATGGGAGTCCGCTCCCCGGCTTTGTGTGTGTCAGGAGAGCCCGTTTGCCCGCAGGCGCTGGCCTGTGGGATCTCTCTGCCTGTGCAGTGGCTTTCTATCCCCTTCGGGTCTTGGGATGGGAAAGGACCTAAGGTCCAGACCTCAATCAGTAAATTTGAGGTGGTGCAGTGGCTTCTGGGCCTCGTTCTGGGTCTGAGTACCCCTCCTGGTGCTCCGGTTTCCAGTTGGTTCCCCGGTCACTACCCTTTCCCGTTCCCTTACGGTTCCACCAGCCGTCTTCCCGGCTCCTGCAGGCAACAACCTCCGTCTGCCTCCTTGTCACGGTACCAGGACTACAACCCCAGCAGCGGTCAGTGTCACTCCACTCCTCTCACTGTACTGACTGAACACTGTGCTCCCTACGGGGAACTGGACTAAACTCTGTGTTTTTCCTTCCTCAGGCCCTCTGGACTCCTCGGTGGGCATGACCAACCGCCTGGCTCTGCCCCCTGATGTCACCATTGAACACTGAGGGAGGTGACAAGGGTTTTAAGGTTGGCTGCTGTTACCTTTTTAGGGGGACGGGTGTTATGCAAGGGCCTACCTGTGACTACCTGCATAGTCCAGGGCGTCACGCAGATATTCAGTCTTTTAGTGCTTTTTCAAGTGTGTTACAGAGTAGATCTACCTTAAAATGTCGGGTGCATATACTCATAGCTTTAGTTAACCGAAAGTGGTGTGAACAATTAAAGTGCATAGGGCAGCATGAATGCCTGACTGTTTGTGGCTGCAGTCTTATGAATTTTCTCAGCTGCAAACCTGGAATTTCTCAGGTAGAAATTCTGTGTCTGCCACTGACTGGCAGTGACCTATGAAGCCTTGTTCTGAAAACATTCTGAGAATCAAGCTTCATAGGAATCAATGGGCGTCGTGGGACATCAGAACATTGGATTACGTCGGAAGTTAGAGGATTTTTTTAAAATTAATAAAATTGGTGAACGATGGAGTGTGGGGGAGTGTTTATTCAAATAAATGTTTTTCTTCTTGTGTGTATGTTTTCCCTCTACACTTTCCAGGATAGTAATAGGGGTGTCTGTTAGACACCTGTCCATTTAGCCACTCTTGAGATTAATGCCAGCTGTAAATTCACAGCTACCATCAACCCCAAAAGTATTACCCCATTTGTCACTGCACCATGCAATCTGGAGGAGCTGGGCAAAGCACCAGAATAGGCGCATGTAATGGATGTGCTACGTCTGGGTCAGCTGTGGGCAGCACGGTGGCTCAGTAGTTAGCACTGCAGCCTTGCAGCACTGGGGTCCTGTGTTCAAATCCCACCAAGGACACCATCTGCAAGGAGTTTGTATGTTCTCCCCGTGTTTGCGTGGGTTTCCTCCGGGTACTCCGGTTTCCTCCCACACTCCATAAAAAAAACATACAGATAGGGAATTTAGATTGTGAGCCCCAATGGGGACAGTGTTCCTGATGTATGTAAAGCGCTGCAGAATATGTTAGCGCTATATAAAAATAAAGATTTTTATTTTCATCTTTTTTCCATTATATTTTGTCTCAAAGGGTCAAATTTCCATAGGCCTCCCCAGCTTCATAATACCAGCCCCCAGCTGTCTGCTTTATCTTGTCTGATTATTAAAAATAGGGGGATTGCCAAGACATTTTTTAAAATGATATAAATAAATAATTAAAATGGTGTGGGTCCCCACTATTTGGATAACTAGCCAAGGTAAAGCAAACAGCTGAGAGTTCAGCCCATCTACTTTACTTGAGTTGGATATGAAAAAAAAAGGGAACACAATTTTTTTATAATGTATTCCCTAGCCCATTTGCAGGCAATTGCCCTGCTCTTTCCCCTATTTAGCTTCATATTGCAGGCCTCTAGCCCTTACTATGACTATTTTACAGCACAGAAGTTTAAATCCCCATTGACTTATATGGAGTTTGGAGTCCAAGGTCACTCTTCGGTCAATTCCGGGTCCCAAACCTACTTTTACCCAAAGTCTGTCCTAACCGAACTTCCACGTATCTGCTTATCCTTAATGATCAGGAATGCATTTTCTTTATAGCCATGGTAAAGCTGAAAAATGTTGATCTGAATCTACTTATTATTGTCACAGACTTAGTTTTTCATTTTCTCACATCACAATGGAACAAAAATGGTAATATACCTAGAAAGTAAAACTATTACACTCCTAGATTAATTCTTTAAGAGAATAGTTTCCAAAATGGGGTCAGTTGTGGAGGTGCTCCTCCTATTCCACATTTCCTCCATTATTCCTTGTGAAAATTAAAAATTTGGGGCTAAAAGAACATTTGAGTGGAAAAAACATAAAACTTTTCATTTTCACGTCCCAATATTATAAAAATATCTGAAACACCTCTTGGTTTAATATACTCACCAGTCCCCTAGATGAATTTATTAAGTTGTACAGTTTCGAAAACTAGGTAATTTGTGGGGGGGGGGTTACTGCTCTTCTGGCAGTACAAAGGCTTTGCGGTGTGCTTCCTCATTACATGGAGATACTCATGAGAAATTGCACAAATATTGGGTGGTCTATTTTCTTCTGTTACCCTAATGAAAAAGAAAATTTGGGGGCTCAAGCAACATTTTTGGAGAAAAAAAAATAATTTTTCATTTTCACAGTCCAATGTATTAAAGTTGCGTGAAGCACATATGGGTTCAAAATGCTCACCACAAGCCTAGGTAAATTTCCTGAGGGGTGTAGTTTCTAAATTAGGATCAATTGTGGTAAGTTTCTGCCGCTTTGGCACCTTGGGGTCTCTTCAAATGCAACCTGGCTTCCTCAGTCTATTCCGGCCAAATCTGCACTTGAAAAGTCAAGTAGTGCTCCTTCCCTTCCTAGCCGTTCTGTGTGTCCAGACAGTGCTTTTCCCCTCATATGGGGCATTCACATACTAGGACAAATTTTGCAACACATTTTTTGGTCCATTTTTGTCTCTTTGGGGCTCAAGCAATGTTTTTTGATGATAAATGTAATTTTTCTTTATTTTCTTCCCCTTTGCTGCTATTCTTGTGAAGCACCTAAAGGGTTAACTAACTAACAGAATGGAGTTTTGAGTACTATGAGGGAAGCCATTTTTACAATGGGGACTTAGTTTTGATGTTTTCTGATACATAAAAGTCACTTCAAAAGTGAAGTGGTCCGTAAAAAATTAAGATGTGTAAATTTTGTTCTAAAAATTAAAATTACTGCTATACTTTTAACCCTTCTAACTTCCGAACAAAAAAAATGTCAAAAAATGTTTCAAAAACTATGCTGACAAAAAGAAGACATGAGGTAGATATTATTTAATAATTATTGTGAGAGATATGACTATTTGTCATAGAAAAATTCAAAGTTCAAAAATTGCAATTTTTTTAAAACTAAGATAAAATTTTAGATATTTTCATAAATAAATGCAAATGATATCAACCTAAATTTACTACTATCATGAAGTACAATGTGTCGTGAAAAAACATTCTCAGAATCACTGGACTGTGTTGAAGTATTACAGATTTATTGCCACAAAGTGAAAATGGTCAGAATTGAAAAAATGGCCAGGTCTGGAAGATGAAAACATGTTAAGGAGGAACTTCGGCACACTACCCCGAAAGAAAGAAATAGATAGTTGACGGATGCCGTCATATGGTTTAAGATCTGTGGATTAGACCGGATATAGATGCCCGGTTCCTATAAAGACTACAGATGCCTGAAAAGGACAGCGGCCTGTAACTTCAGCAAGCTAAAGTGAGTAGATGATATATCATGCGTGAAATGTAATGGGGACCTCCTACTTATACTGAGGAAATGGCAGCCTGCTCTTAAGAATATGAGGCATATGGAGAATTAAGCCCAAAGGGGCAGAAGCAGGGTCAGATGCCAGACGTGTTAATCGCGTGTGTCCCCCGCTGTGCAGTGGGACACACACGCGATTAACACATCTGGCATCTCCTCAGTATAAGCGAGAGGTCCGTATTACTGAATTTCACGCATGATTTATCATCTATCATCCGTTAGCTATCTATTTAGGCCAGTTCTTTACTGCAGCCCCTCATATCAATAAGCACATCTTTCCTAGCCATCTCTGCTCTGGCTCTGTCCCAGCCAGGGATGTATTTTGCCTTCGTGCTGCCCTAGGCACTTTAAGAGGTTGCGCCCCTTAGTGACAACGTAACACTATGAGGTTTCGCACACGACCTCTTTTTAAGGCAGATCTACTCTGTAAAACACTTGAAAAAGTATCAATGAGAAACGAAGGGCACTAACCCCCCCCTAATGGGGATAACCACAGGCACATCAAAACATAGCAGGAGTATAAAATATTCCCACCACACCGTCCCCATTTACATACTGTGACTGTCACACTGCCCCTAATAAACTACACACTGCCCTCCCTTATAAATTATACCAACCAGACCTTCCTCAATTATGAAATATGATCTGCACATTGACCTCACATCATGTTGCCCCCTCCTCACAATGTCCCATGCATGCTGCCCCCTCCTCACAATGTCCCATGCATACTGCCCCCTCCTCACAATGCCCCATGCATACTGCCCCCTCCTCACAATCCCCCATGCATACTGCCCCCTCCTCCCAATGTCCCATGCATGCTGCCTCTCCTCACAATGTCCCATGCATGCTGCCCCCTCCTCACAATGTCCCATGCATGCTGCCCCCTCCTCCCAATGTCCTATGCATGCTGCCCCCTCCTCACAATGTCCCATGCATGCTTCCCCCTCCTCAGTGTCTCATGCATGCTGCTCCCTCCTCACAATGTCCCATGCATGCTGCCCCCTCCTCACAATGTCCCATGCAGGCTGCCCCCTCCTCACAGTGTCCCATGCATGCTTCCCCCTCCTCACAATGTCCCATGCATGCTGCCCCCTCCTCACAATGTCCCATGCATGCTGCCCCCTCCTCAGTTTCCCATGCATGCTGCCCCCTCCTTACAATGTCCCATGCATGCTGCTCCCTCCTCACAATGTCCCATGCATGCTACCCCCTTCTCACAATGTCCCATGCATGCTGCTCCCTGCTCACAATGTCCCATGCATGCTGCCCCCTCCTCACAATGTCCCATGCATGCTGCCCCCTCCTCACAATGTCCCATGCATGCTGCCCCCTCCTCACAATGTCCCATGCATGCTGCCCTCCCCTAACAATGTCCCATGCATGCTGCCCCCTCCTCACAGTTTCCCATGCATGCTGCCCCCTCCTCACAATGTCCCATGCATGCTGCCCCCTTCTAACAATGTCCCATGCATGCTGCTCCCTGCTCACAATGTCCCATGCATGCTGCTCCCTGCTCACAATGTCCCATGCATGCTGCCCCCTCCTCACAATGTCCCATGCATGCTGCCCCCTCCTCACAATGTCCCATGCATGCTGCCCCTCCTCACAATGTCCCATGCATACTGCCCCCTCCTCACAATGTCCCATGCATGCTGTCCCCTCCTCACAATGTCCCATGCATGCTGCCCCCTCCTCACAATGTCCCATGCATACTGCCCCCTCCTCCCAATGTCCCATGCATGCTGCCCCCTCCTCACAATGTCCCATGCATGCTGCCCCTCCTCACAATGTCCCATGCATACTGCCCCCTCCTCACAATGTCCCATGCATGCTTCCCCCTCATCAGTGTCTCATGCATGCTGCTCCCTCCTCACAATGTCCCATGCATGCTGCCCCCTCCTCACAATGTCCCATGCATGCTGCCCCCTCCTCACAATGTCCCATGCATGCTGCCCCCTCCTCAGTTTCCCATGCATGCTGCCCCCTCCTCACAGTGTCCCATGCATGCTGCCCCCTCCTCACAATGTCCCATGCATGCTACCCTCCCCTCACAATGTCCCATGCATGCTGCCCTCCCCTCACAGTGTCCCCTGCATGCTGCCCTCCCCTCACAGTGTCCCCTGCATGCTTCCCCCTCCTCACAATGTCCCATGCATGCTGCCCCCTCCTCACAGTGTCCCATGCATGCTGCCCCCTCCTCACAATGTCCCATGCATGCTGCCCTCCCCCTAACACTGGCGCAAATACTGATCACAACCACTCACAACCCACCAATTAATGGTGGGGATGATTGCTTATTAAAATTGCACAGAAATAGGGCTTGCATGTGTGGCGCCCTGGACTAGCCAGGTCGTCACAGATAACATACAAACACCCCCACCCCTAGGACCGAAACATTAGTCAAACACAAAATCCTTGTTGCCTCCCTCCAGTCCCTCCAGTGTCTGATGTCCACACCAGGTGGGGGCGGGGCCAAGGCGGTTGGCCCCACCCACCGAGGAGTTCACAGGCCTGGAGGCGGGAAAAGTGACAGTTCAGAGTTGGGAGTTCAGTGTTGAGCAGTGAAGTGAGAGGAGTAAACACTTGGGTGTCTGGGTCGGAGCCCAGGTACTGACGGTGGTGGCCATCTGCAGGAGTGGTGGAGCAACGCGGAACCGTAGGACCGGGGTCGGGCGTTGGCCCGCCGGTACCGACCGGGGAGCGAAGTGAAGCCAGCACACACAGGCAGGGCCATCGGACCCCGACCAGGCTTGGAGACGCCGACAACAGTCAAATCCGAATGTGACTGGAACCCCAGGGGTTTCCTAACAGCAAAAGTCCCGATTGAAGGCAACCGTCCACACCATGAGGGTATACAGCCACCGCCAATGGCTAGAGACCTAAGGGCCAGCACCTGCGGGCACAACGGGCTCCTCCGGCACTCATACACCGGGGAGCGGACTACCGCTGGGAAGCCACAGTAGTCAAACAAGAACACTAAGGTGCAGGGAGAAACAGCCACCATCACCTGTCCAGGGAGAGATACAGCAGCCAGCTGCGGGACCCGTCCATCGAGCCGTTTGGTTTACCGGAGACTTTGTGCCTCATTTGCTGAGTGAGTACATTTGTGCCATCCGGCACTGCGCCGCACTGCCACTGCAACCCTGCACCTCGCCGACCCTGCAGTCCAATCACATCACCGGGCCCCGGGACCACCAACCCCCCCTACCCACGGAGGGGGTAAACAACATCCCAGCTGCTCCCCACCATCGCTCCCGGGATCCCCGTCACCAGCAGCGGTGGTGCCCATCTTCACCACAACCCGTGGGTGGCGTCACAGACTAAATCCCCAAACCAAATCACCTCCCCCTTTCACTCACGGGCGAGGAGCGCCGCTCGAGTCCCCGGATCCGGCCCACCGCTTGAGCCACCAAGCAGCAGCAGCGCCGGACCCGAGCGTTAGTGAGCGCAGCGGCGTCCCCTCCTCCGCCCGCGACACATGCAGCACTGGTTACACATGTGGTGCACAGTAGGATTAGGTTACCACTCAGACCTAGATAATTGTTGCTAGATACCACTGAATAGCTATAGACCCAAAGAAAAGTGGTATGACTCCAATTTATTAAAAACCATAATCTTTATTAATACAATTTTAAAATAATTCACAACAAGGAATCCTCAGTGTTGGGTAAGCTGTTCCGTACACAACTAATAGATATAAATAATTATAAAGCACATATTATGTACTGGTCTGTATAACATAGACCACCAATAATTATTGCACATGAACCAGTTTTTAATTATGCAATCATAAGTTCATAGTTTAACACAGTGCAAAACCAAGTGCAATAAAGCTCTTATTATAATGTTAACACTGGAATAGTTATGGTTAGTCACAATACAACTATCTGCATGGGAGATAAAGCACTCACACAGGGAAAAATGCCCAGTATATATGGTTAAAGTACTATGTTCCCAATAGTGGGTTTTAATTCAACATTTGTTTTTCATAGCAATTTCAGATCTTGGATATATGTGAATGAAAAAAGGAAAGACCTCGCATCACCTCCCATAGGTGCTCAGGAGAAATGAAACAGTTACTAGAAGATTAACTCCGGCACACTAAACTTTCCAATAGACCAAAAAATGAATGCAGTAGTTGGATATCAAAATCTTTTTCTTTTATTTTGTTAGTGCAAAACGTGAAAAAAAGTGCTGTACAATTGTCCGCCAGGTGTCGACGTTTCGGCTAACAAGCCTTCATCAGGTCGGACAGGCTAGTGACATTATATACAAATGAGAAAACAAAACAAAGAAAAGAAGATCAATAATTTGTAATAAATGGTTGCATAGTTAGGGTACATGAGGCTAAGGTTGCACAACAATTTACATAGATGGCAAAACCATAGAAACAAAGGTACATAGATCAGTGTATACAGTTTGGACATGGAGAAAATATGCATAGAGGTTTACCAAACTCATTAATTACTCATATCATGTAACCCAGTGGTGTAGGGTGAGGGAGCAACGTGAGGTCACCGTGCGGTATAGGGAACATGGTAAGAATGCTCACCTTGACCAATACTGGAAAAATAGTCTGGTAAATATGTAGGACTAGAAGGTGGCCCGATTCTACGCATCGGGTATTCTAGAATTTACGTATTGTGTAGTTCATGTATGATTTTTGTTATATATATATATATATATATATATAGATGTTGTTGTGTGTAGTTACCAAGTGTTTGTGTAGGGCGCTGTACATGTTCTGAGTGTCGCGGGGGGTGAGAGCGGTGTTGTATGTGTGTTGCGTTGTTTGTGGAGCGCTGTGTGTCTGTAGCGTTGTGTGTGTGTGTGTGTTGTGCGGTTTGTGTGTGTGTGGTGTGTTTTGGGGGGAGGTATGTTTTGAGCAATGTGTGTGTTGTGCGGTATGTGCGTATATTTGTGTGTGCAGCGTTGTCTGTGTGTGTGAGTGTCTGTGTAGGGCGTTGTTTGTGATTCCTAGTGTGTGTGTGTTGTGCAGTGCGCGTGTGTGTGTGTGTGTTGGGGGGAGGTGTGCACCTCTCATCGTGCTCCATCCCCCATGCTGCGCACCCCCCATCGTGCTGCATTCCCCATGCTGCGCACTCCCAAACGTGCTCCATCCGCCATGCTGCGCACTCCCAAACGTGGTCCATCCGCCATGCTGCGCACTCCCAAACGTGCTCCATCCGCCATACTGCGCACTCCCCATCGTGCTGCATCCCCCATGCTGCGCACTCCCAAATGTGCTCCATCCGCCATGCTGCGCACTCCCCATCGTGCTCTATCCGCCATGCTGCACACTCCCAAACGTGCTCCATCCGCCATGCTGCGCACTCCCAAACGTACTCCATCCGCCATGCTGCGCACCCCCTATCATGCTCCATCCGCCATGCTGCGCACTCCCAAACGTGCTCCACCCGCCATGCTGCGCACTCCCAAACGTGCTCCATCCGCCATGCTGCGCACTCCCAAACGTGCTCCATCCGCCATGCTGCGCACTCCCAAACGTGGTCCATCCGCCATGCTGCGCACTCCCAAACGTGCTCCATCCGCCATGCTGCGCACTCCCAAACGTGCTCCATCCGCCATACTGCGCACTCCCCATCGTGCACCATCCGGCATGCTGCGCACTCCCAAACGTGCTCCATCCGCCATGCTGCGCACTCCCAAACGTGCTCAATCCGCCATGCTGCGCACTCCCAAACGTGCTCCATCCGCCATGCTGTGCACTCCCAAACGTGCTCCATCCGCCATGCTGCGCACTCCCAAACGTGCTCCATCCGCCATGCTGCGCACTCCCAAACGTGCTCCATCCGCCATGCTGCGCACTCCCAAACATGCTCCATCCGCCATACTGCGCACTCCCAAACGTGCTCCATCCGCCATACTGCGCACTCCCCATCGTGCACCATCCGGCATGCTGCGCACTCCCAAACGTGCTCCATCCGTCATGCTGCGCACTCCCAAACGTGCTCCATCCGCCATGCTGCGCACCCCCCATCATGCTCCATCCACTTGGGAGTGCGCAGCATGCCGGATGGTGCACGATGGGGAGTGCGCAGTATGGCGGATGGATCACGTTTGGGAGTGCGCAGTATGGCGGATGGAGCACGTTTGGGAGTGCGCAGCATGGCGGATGGAGCACGTTTGGGAGTGCGCAGCATGGCGGATGGAGCACGTTTGGGAGTGCGCAGCATGGCGGATGGACCACGTTTGGGAGTGCGCAGCATGGCGGATGGAGCACGTTTGGGAGTGCGCAGCATGGCGGATGGACCACGTTTGGGAGTGCGCAGCATGGCGGATGGAGCATGATGGGGGTGCGCAGCATGGCGGATGGAGCACGTTTGGGAGTGCGCAGCATGGCGGATGGAGCACTTTTGGGAGTGTGCAGCATGGCGGATAGAGCACGATGGGGAGTGCGCAGCATGGCGGATGGAGCACGTTTGGGAGTGCGCAGCATGGGGGATGCAGCACGATGGGGAGTGCGCAGTATGGCGGATGGAGCACGTTTGCTCAGCCTCTCTCCTTCCAGCCTCCCTCAGCATCAGCCTCCCCCTCCCAGCCTTCCCCAAGATCAGCCTCTCTGCTCCCAGCCTCCTCCAGCACGCCGTGCTCCTCTGCCGACACTCACCCACACCCGATCGCATCCACTCACACACCCACCCGATCGCATCCACTCACACACACCCGATCGCATCCACTCACCCACACAATCGATCGCATCCACTCACACACAACCGATCGCATCCACTCACACACAACCGATCGCATACACTCACACACACCCGATCGCATACACTCACACACACCCGATCGCATACACTCACACACACCCGATCGCATACACTCACACACACCCGATCGCATACACTCACACCCACCCCATCGCATACACTCACACACACCCGATCGCATACACTCACACACACCCGATCGCATACACTCACACACACAGACACTGACGAAATCGCACATACGCGCTGATACTCACAACATCCGGGGATATCACATGCTTCTGGCCATGTGATCCTCCGTCAGGTCCTGGAAGCTCACAACAGCACAGTATCGCTGCCGAGAAGCAAGCGATATCCCAGGATGTTGTGAGTATGTGGATGCGATGTGATGTGTGAGGTGTGTGTGAGTGTGATCTGATTTGTGTGTGTGTGTGTGTGTGTGTGCTGTTATGTTATGTATGTTCCGCAGCTGCAGGACCTTGATGTGTGGATGCGATGTGATGTGTGTGTGTGTGTGTGCTGTTATGTGTCTGTATTTTCCGGCGCTGCAGGACCTTGATGTGTGGATGCGATGTGATGTGTGTGTGAGGTGTGTGTGAGAGTGAGTGTGAGCCGGTGTACACTGGTAACTATGATACACATCGGGTAACTAAGGGACCTTAGTTACCCGATGTGTATAATGGTTACCAGCGTTCACGGCCTCCGTCAAGATCCCAGCATCGCAAGGTTATGTCTGGCGCTGCCGGGATCCTGACGGAGCCGGTGTAGAAGCAAGCGATATCCCAGCATGTTGTGAGTGTGTGGATGTGATGTGTGAGGTGTGTGTGAGAGTGAGTGTGATCTGATGTGATGTGTGTGTACTCACCTGGGAATCGGAGCCCCGTGTCAGTTGGGCCAGAGCGAGCGTGCATTGCGTGAGGGGGGCGGGGCCTGCAGAGAGCCGGGGCGAGAGGCCAATCCGTGTGGGGGGGCGGGGCCATGGCGAACCCAGCGGCCAATCAGCTTTGTGTCACCGTAAGGACATGTCACGGTGACACAATTTTGGAGCATGACAGACAGACAGACAGAATAAGGCAATTATATATATAGATAATTTGCAAGGATATAGAGATCTCCGTGTGGAGACAACTGAGGGAGGAAAATAGCAAGAGTAAGGAGGAAGGAAGAAATTAGGGTAAAAAGGGAGAGAAGATGTCTCTTACAATATACCATCTATGGGGTCCCTTGGTAATGCCGGTATACGGGATCAGGCCCTAAGGATATGTGTGGCTTCTAATGAGGAGATCTGGAGCAGAGAACATGAAATGATCTATTAATTTGTATAACTGAGTGGTACTGTTCCTCAGATGGAATCCGTAGGGGGAACAAAGTGTTAATTACCTCAGTAATAGTATATGTCTTTTGTTGGAGCGTCCAGGTGTTAGGAGAGTATGGCAACCAAGTAGGGATCAGGTAGCTCCTATAATGTAATATCAATGTTCAAAGCTCATTAGATGGAATAGTGGGTAAGAAGAGGGAGTGAAATAAGAGTAAAGTTACCGATTTGACTTAGGTGCTATGGTCCGGTGTGAGATCCGTTGGACTCAAGTTAGTCTCTTGGGATTTATCAAGGGCAGCTCCTGTGATATGGAGACAGGGTCCACGGCTCATGCCAGGAATCAGGGGATTATGCCTGATTATTATTTGGTGTGCCAAATGAGATAACATCAGGGTGATTAGCATGGTAACAGAGTAGGGAGTAGATGAAAAAGAGGATGGGGGAGGGGGGGAAAACAATGGAAGACAAGAGAGAAATGAGAGAGACATATTACCTAGTGACTTCAGTGGTATAGCCAGGAGGGAGGTCCGTAGGGTTAGTGATCATGAGAGAGTCATGTAAGGTGCAGCTCCTGTAGTATGAAGACAGGGTCCAGGGCTCACGTTTACAATCAGAGTGATGAGTCTGATTGTTGCTTTAGCTATATAAATAAAGACAGGGGTAATAACAGGGTAACTATGTAGTATAAAGTGAAGCAGGAGAAAACGAGGTGGAGAATAAATAACAGTGAAGTTACCTAGTACCCTCAGAGGTATGGCCTGGAGGAAAGGTCCATGGGCATGGAGGGAATAGAGGTAGCTGACTATAAAGAAAAGGGAATCAGTAAACCATATATCTCAAGTTAATGGTATGGGTCCGGCAGTGTCAAGGTGAGTCACCTTACCATGAGTCTGTGGTGCCGCAGAGGTGAATCGCTCGTCCTGTGGGATGCATAGTTAATGGGGAAGCGTCCTTTTAACAGTGAAAGAATCGTAACGTCACTTCCGGTTTCGTCGGAAGTGGAGCATGATGGGACATGGTGCACTGCGCATGCGCGAGTGGTTATTCCAGTGCAAGAGGTGGAGGGCACATAGTAGTTGCTGGTGGAACGCGGAAGTGTGGTGTTGGAGCGCACATGTGACAGGGAGGGCGTGTTGGAGAGTCACATGACCGTGTCAGTGGAGGATCCAGATACGGAGATCACATTTCAGTGCAGGGATGTGTGACAGGCTGGATGTGGTTGTCACAGTGAGGTGCTAGTTCTGTAATATAGAAAGATAGAGTTAGGATACCGTATAGCAAGTTAATCATATACATGGATAGAAGTTAAACCAAGGGTTATATAGTGAAATACCGGTTTCTGCATGGTTAATTATACTATTCATGAGCATTGATAAGGGACAGTCCGCAAGTTGTTCATAAGGTGACAACACTAAAATTACCCACTTATGGTGGGATGACCATAGTTCAATATGTGAATTCACCTGTTTCAGAGGGGTAGACTTGTAACAACTGGGCATTGATATGCACATATATACCCATATACATAACAACCACATATATATGTATATACCCGCACGTACATACACATATACATACATACGCATTTACATCCCAACATACACATTAATTGATGATAATGAATTGTACACCCCAACATACACATTAATTGTCTCCTGCTGAACATCTGGTCCTCCAGAAAGGTCTTTCATTTAGCCCTACTCCGACGTATGATACCTTCTCCACACAACAGGAACTTGATCGGTTTTTCCGATCTGTACGATTGAAAGTGCATTTTAACAATGTAAATATTGCCGATAATGCAAATAATGCTGTCATGGTCTCATCTACTACCTCCCCCTGCTTTTCACTTAAATCCCTACAGCTCAAAACACAGAGCTCCTTCACGCCTCCACGGTCATATCATCCGGTTGAAACCTTTATTTCATTGGTTTCCAATGATATGGAGGATCTGAACAAACGGATTCACGCAGGCATATTTCACATCAAAAATAACTTATCCATAGATGAGTCCAGGGCCTTAAAAAGTCTGAAGGATAATGACACCATCATTATCAAGCCGGCTGACAAGGGCGGCGCCATCGTTGTCCTTGACCGACACTATTATATTTCAGAAATCTTGGGACAACTATCTGATAGGTCCACTTATGAACCAGTCTCCCATAATCCAACAACTGAAATTGCCTCCCTGATTAAAACTACGGCCCAATTTCATTTCGAACGGGGCATCATTGACCACAAATTGAGAGATTTTCTCAACAACCCACATCCGATCACCCCGGTTTTCTACACACTTCCAAAAGTGCATAAACACCTTACTCATCCCCCCGGTAGACCCATTGTGGCCTCTACGGACTCGGTCCTTTCCCCACTGGCTCGTACAGTGGAGAAAATTCTCTCACCATTCATCCCATTGACCCCTTCCTACCTGAAGGACACGTCCCATTTCTTGGAGATATTAATGGACCTACATCGGATTCCGCGCACATCTCTGCTAGTGACACTCGACGTTAATTCACTATACACTAGCATAAACCATGAGGATGGTTTAGAAGCAGTACAGTGGTTCTTCGAACAGTTTACCACCTTACCCACCAAAAACAGGGAATTTTGTATTGATCTACTGAGGATTATCCTAGAAAGAAACTTCTTCTTATTTCAGGATACATTTTACATACAGCGTAGGGGGACCGCGATGGGTTCCAACGTCGCGCCCCCCTACGCTAACATCTACATGGCCTTTTTTGAGGACAAATATGTACATTCTCATCCTCTGATCTTACGCCACGCCTTACTATGGCGTCGATACATAGATGATGTCTTCTTGATCTGGGACGGTGACATAGACTCACTACTTTCATTCTTTGAAGAGGTCAATACGTATCAACCTGGTCTCACGTTTACCATCAACCACAGTTCTAATAAGATCAACTTCTTAGATTGTTGGGTTATTAAAGATAGCGATGGTACCATCACAACCGATATCTACACCAAACCAACAGATAAGAATAGCCTTCTCCACTACACCAGCAACCATCCGAGACACACTAAAAATTCCTTGCCAATCAGCCAACATACGAGGGTCGACCGGATTGTCAGCAATGAAGATAGTCGTTTGGTAAGACACAACGAAATGAGTAACAAGTTTTCGACAGAGGGGTTACCCCAACAACGTAGCTACTAGAACCAGTTCCGTATCCCATAAGTCGCCAACACAATCTGACCGTATGCCTCTAATCAATACATTCCACCCCTTTTCTCCAATGGTCAAAAGAATTGTTTTAAAACATTGGCCGCTTCTTGGCCTGTCCTACCCACAAATCAGCGAATTCAAAACACCTCCCTTATTCTGCTACAAAAAATCTCCAAATATTAGGGATAAACTTGTTCGAGCAGATATAGGCTCCGATCATCACACCCCAAGACAAAAATTCCTTAATAATCCGCAGTTTGGCACCTTCCCATGCCTTAGATATGCCCAGTGCTCTAACATCACCAAGGGAAGCTTTTTCACACATTCCAGAACTGGAAAATCTTTTCCCATTGGGGACTTTTTCACCTGTGACAGCTCCTTCGTTGTCTATTATATCAAGTGCCCTTGCGGTCTCGGATATGTTGGGGAGACTACCCAACATATCCGAGACCGCATTAACAAACACAAATCTGACATCAGGTGCGGTCGCACCTTACTACCCGTTCCGTTCCATTTTACAACCGCGGGTCACAGGATCTCTCAACTAAAGTTTCAGGTTATCGATCAGGTGGGCACCAACCGTAGAGGTGGTGACAGGATTAAAGTCCTTCGGGAAAGGGAAGCCCGATGGATTCATACCCTGGGTACCCTTGAACCTCACGGTTTGAACCGGAAATATGAACAGGTTTTCTAATAAATCGTTCCTTGTACAATTCATTATCATCAATTAATGTGTATGTTGGGATGTAAATGCGTATGTATGTATATGTGTATGTAGGTGCGGGTATATACATATATATGTGGTTGTTATGTATATGGGTATATATGTGCATATCTATGCCCAGTTGTTACAAGTCTACCCCTCTGAAACAGGTGAATTCACATATTGAACTATGGTCATCCCACCATAAGTGGGTAATTTTAGTGTTGTCACCTTATGAACAACTTGCGGACTGTCCCTTATCAATGCTCATGAATAGTATAATTAACCATGCAGAAACCGGTATTTCACTATATAACCCTTGGTTTAACTTCTATCCATGTATATGATTAACTTGCTATACGGTATCCTAACTCTATCTTTCTATATTACAGAACTAGCACCTCACTGTGACAACCACATCCAGCCTGTCACACATCCCTGCACTGAAATGTGATCTCCGTATCTGGATCCTCCACTGACACGGTCATGTGACTCTCCAACACGCCCTCCCTGTCACATGTGCGCTCCAACACCACACTTCCGCGTTCCACCAGCAACTACTATGTGCCCTCCACCTCTTGCACTGGAATAACCACTCGCGCATGCGCAGTGCACCATGTCCCATCATGCTCCACTTCCGACGAAACCGGAAGTGACGTTACGATTCTTTCACTGTTAAAAGGACGCTTCCCCATTAACTATGCATCCCACAGGACGAGCGATTCACCTCTGCGGCACCACAGACTCATGGTAAGGTGACTCACCTTGACACTGCCGGACCCATACCATTAACTTGAGATATATGGTTTACTGATTCCCTTTTCTTTATAGTCAGCTACCTCTATTCCCTCCATGCCCATGGACCTTTCCGTCAGGCCATACCTCTGAGGGTACTAGGTAACTTCACTGTTATTTATTCTCCACCTCGTTTTCTCCTGCTTCACTTTATACTACATAGTTACCCTGTTATTACCCCTGGCTTTATTTGTATAGCTAAAGCAACAATCAGACTCATCACTCTGATTGTAAACGTGAGCCCTGGACCCTGTCTTCATACTACAGGAGCTGCACCTTACATGACTCTCTCATGATCACTAACCCTACGGACCTCCCTCCTGGCTATACCACTGAAGTCACTAGGTAATATGTCTCTCTCATTTCTCTCTTGTCTTCCATTGTTTTCCCCCCCTCCCCCATCCTCTTTTTCATCTACTCCCTACTCTGTTACCATGCTAATCACCCTGATGTTATCTCATTTGGCACACCAAATAATAATCAGGCATAATCCCCTGATTCCTGGCATGAGCCGTGGACCCTGTCTCCATATCACAGGAGCTGCCCTTGATAAATCCCAAGAGACTAACTTGAGTCCAACGGATCTCACACCGGACCATAGCACCTAAGTCAAATCGGTAACTTTACTCTTATTTCACTCCCTCTTCTTACCCACTATTCCATCTAATGAGCTTTGAACATTGATATTACATTATAGGAGCTACCTGATCTCTACTTGGTTGCCATACTCTCCTAACACCTGGACGCTCCAACAAAAGACATATACTATTACTGAGGTAATTAACACTTTGTTCCCCCTATGGATTCCATCTGAGAAACAGTACCACTCAGTTATACAAATTAATAGATCATTTCATGTTCTCTGCTCCAGATCTCCTCATTAGAAGCCACACATATCCTTAGGGCCTGATCCCGTATACCGGCATTACCAAGGGACCCCATAGATGGTATGTTGTAAGAGACATCTTCTCTCCCTTTTTACCCTAATTTCTTCCTTCCTCCTTACTCTTGCTATTTTCCTCCCTCAGTTGTCTCCACACGGAGGTCTCTATATCCTTGCAAATTATCCTACATATTTACCAGACTATTTTTCCAGTATTGGTCAAGGTGAGCATTCTTACCATGTTCCCTATACCGCATGGTGACCTCACGTTGCTCCCTCACCCTACACCACTGGGTTACATGATATGAGTAATTAATGAGTTTGGTAAACCTCTATGCATATTTTCTCCATGTCCAAACTGTATACACTGATCTATGTACCTTTGTTTCTATGGTTTTGCCATCTATGTAAATTGTTGTGCAACCTTAGCCTCATGTACCCTAACTATGCAACCATTTATTACAAATTATTGATCTTCTTTTCTTTGTTTTGTTTTCTCATTTGTATATAATGTCACTAGCCTGTCCGACCTGATGAAGGCTTGTTAGCCGTAACGTCGACACCTGGCGGACAATTGTACAGCACTTTTTTTCACGTTTTGCACTAACAAAATAAAAGAAAAAGATTTTGATATCCAACTACTGCATTCATTTTTTGGTCTATTGGAAAGTTTAGTGTGCCGGAGTTAATCTTGGATATATGTGTTCCTGGACAGTGGTTATGGGCTCTAACTGTATACATCATTCCCCGATGATGCTGTGGTAGATACTAACTTTATATTCTTATATTTAAGGTTCTGGAATTCTTTTAATTAACTCAGTATACATCCTGAGATCGGAACAGGAGATGTCTACAACCTTTGCCACCGACACGAATAGAATTATGGAATTGAAAATAATTGCAACTTTCAACATGGAATTTACTAATTTTTTTACCCCTTTCACTGTGCTCTAAATATTGTAATATGATATTATGTACAGTAGTTACTTGCTGTCTATTAAACTAGGGGGCTGTGATGTGGATGATTGGCTGTGCGCAGAACCATCTGGAACACCGAATGTCTCTTCCTCCATTACGGCCAGTTTGGCGGCATGCCCTGTGGGAACTATAAGTTCGGCAGGTCATGTATGCCTAGGCCGGAACAGGGAAGTGACTATTATTCGGGCTCCTGATGATTACTGTGCCAACTGGCCACATTTTACATACGTTTTAGGGCCATGTTTGGAAGTTATTAGATAGGTAGATTGTACAATTGAGTTGAGCCTATTGAGGGATATAATTGCAATCAAATGGGGCAATTCCTGTGAGGTAATGGGACTTTAGAATTCCAGTTACTTATGGTGTAGTTGGATTGATGCACAGCTGAGTGGTGCGGCAGTTGTGTGCCAATTATTTCATAGGTGTAATGGTGTATTGCATTGTGTGGCCTGGAATTGGGCAATATTGAGGCTCATAGAACCTTGTATGTTTTCCCCTGTGCTATATCCCCCTTGTTGGGGTATGATGTGGGGAAGGGGGGGGGGGTCACTTTTTTTGCTATGTAAAGCTATACCCGCTCTATGTTCTTGGAGCTGAGCTCTATTTAGGAGTTAGTATGGAGATGATGACTGCAACAGATATCATGCAATGACGTATGCGCCCTTGTGGGTCTTAATGCTGTTCATTAGTTGCCATGGACACATAGCACAATATGTTTATACATCTTGTGATGTTGGTGCGGCATGTATCCACCTTGAATCTATATTAACTATATGCTATTGCAGGTGTGTCCATGGCTTCTAGACTACGTGGTGACGCGCATGCGCTGTGCCTATGAGATAAAGGTTGTTTTTACTGTTGACATAGTTGGCGCTGCACAGTGCACAATGCGTCCCAAGCAGTTGAACACTGATCTAGTTGGTTGAGCTCTGGTACCTTAAAGCTGTTGTTCAGCATCAGTGGATACAGCATAGGACACATTTAGTAATAGTGACCTTTATACGTCACGTGTCAGCTGTAAACATTGCTATGTGTTACTATGAATGTAGGGCATGGCTCTTAGACTACGCAATGACGCGCATGCGTCAAGCTAACAAGACCAGGTTTGTTTATACCGCTACCACAGCGACGCGCTGCATACGTATGCCATGCTCCACGCAGCTGTAAGCTAACTGGATGAGTTTTGGATCTCGCATTCGTCACGGCTGCATCATGTGATTATGGCAAGCAATCTTGGGACGCCACATGTGTCCCCTTGATTGGTCGCCGCCGAGGTGAACCGCATTGTGCGTTCTGGCGGTGGGCGTTCGGCCATACTCACGTGACCCGGCTAATTGTAAGTTACACGCTCTCCTAACTTTGCGTTAATTGTCCAGGGTATATATAACCCTGATCCTCACTCAGTCTATTATACGTCCCCTGATGAAGAGGTGAAATGCACGTAGGGACTGTGGATGTTGCGGTACCGTCACCTAAACTGGTCAGTATTGGTTAGCTATTACACTGTGGATTTACTTGCCTTCTAATGGTGATAATGTGTGTTAGCCTATGGACACTATTGGGAACATACTACTTTAACCATATATACTGGGCATTTTTCCCTGTGTGAGTGCTTTATCTCACATGCAGATAGTTGTATTGTGACTAACCATAACTATCCCAGTGTTAACATTATAATAATAAGAGCTTTATTGCACTTGGTTTTGCACTGTGTTAAAACTATGAACTTATGATTGCATAATTAAAAACCTGGTTCATAATTATTAGTGGTCTATGTTATACAGAGCAGTACATAATATGTACTTTATAATTATTTATATCTAATGGTTGTGTACGGAACAGCTTACCCAACACTGAGGATTCCTTGTAGTGAATTATTAAAATTGAATTAATAAAGATTATGGTTTTTAATAAATTGGAGTCATACCACTTTTCTTTGGGTCTATGTGGTGCACAGTTTCTGGCTTACAGCCTAATAGGGACGCCCATACTGCTAGATTGGAGGGGTGCCCAGTAATATAGATGACTCCACTGTTTACAAGGCTGAGTATGGACTTGGCTGCACCCTGCATAAAATTAAATAGAACATACAATGATATAGAAGATGGGATTAATAATGAGGTTTCTGTTTTTGTAAATGACACAGCAAAAAAGGGCAACCAGTCCAGTTAGCCCAGGCCAACACATCTAATGCACAAACAGGATGCAGACAAGCCTCTCAACATGATGGACACTTCACAGGTGCAAGGTAAATTGCACACTAGTGGCGCGCATAGGGCACTGTTGACACTTGTATGCGCATGGTGTCCAGCCAGCAACCTATTACCACGCCCTTACTATTAGATTAGGCGGGTTACTCGGACACTACTCACTGTGTGGCGCCCTGGGCAAGCCAAGACGTCACAGGTACTACACCAACACATCCCACACTCCCGGTCAGGCACACCGAAGTCAGACAAAAACCCTTGTTGCCTTCCTCCAGGGGCTGATGTCCACACCAGGGGGTGGGCCAGGCGGTTGGTCCCGCCCACCGAGGAGTTCACAGTCCTGGAAGCGGGAAAAGTAGAGAGATCTGTTTTGGAAGTGAAAGTGAGAGGAAAGGAAAGTGGTAGAGGAGCAGACAGAAGTTGGTCCGGGTGTGTGGCCCGGACGGAACAGCAAGGTTGGCAGACGGTGGTGACCGTCTGCAGGAGAGGCCTATTGGAGCTAGCCGTAATATTGATAAATATCAAAAATAGCATTTGCTTTGAGTACATTTTATAATACATTTTTGGGCGAGTTTTTATCTCCTCTTCTTGTTGCTATTTTTGATATTTATCAGTGTAGGGACCCGCAAGCGTGAGGATCCGTGATGAGGATTGTGGGCTTACGTACATTGGCCAATTTACAAACTAATACCTCACATATATTTTATATGTATTTTTTTGCACTTTGATTATGCGGGGTGCAGCCGGGCCTCTTAATACGGCCGTGCATAGTGGAATTTCTGTCCCTTACGTGCTGCAGTGAGTAGTGTCTGAGTAACCCGCCTAATCTAATAGTAAGGGCGTGGTAATAGGTTGCTGGCTGGACACCATGCGCATACAAGTGTGAACAGTGCCCTATGCGCGCCACTAGTGTGCAATTTACCTTGCACCTGTGAAGTGTCCATCATGTTGAGAGGTTTGTCTGCATCCTGTTTGTGCATTAGATGTGTTGGCCTGGGCTAACTGGACTGGTTGCTCTTTTTTGCTGTGAGTACATTTTATAATACATTTTTGGGGGAGTTTTTATCTCCTCTTCTTGTTGCTATTTTTGTAAATGACACCAAACTACAGTTGAAACCAGAAGTTTCCATTCGCTCTCTATAAAGACACATCTGCTAGTTTTTCTCACTATCTGACATGAAGCCAGATTAAACCTTTCCCGTTTTAGGTCAATTAGGAACCAAAATTCTTTATATTTGCCAAATGCCAGAATAATGAGAGAGAGGAGAGAGAGGAGACAGAGGAGAGAGAGGAGAGAGAGGAGAGAGAGGAGAGAGAGGAGAGAGAGGAGAGGGACACTGAGAGGACACTGAAGGAGCAGGACACTGTAAGATGAGCTCCTGATTCAACCAGAGTTTATACCTTATAATGAGCAGATTGGAGGACATAATACGGAAATCCACAGATATGACGGAATACTAAGCACACCGGACAAACATTTTAAGGATTTTAAGCAATGACTAGTGATGAGCGAGTATGCTTGTTACTACTCGGTACTCGCACGAGTATCACTGTACTCGGGCTACTCGGCGGGTACCGAGTAATTTTGCAATACTCGTGCTTTACTCGTGGTCTTCATCCCTGCATGTTGGCGCTCTTTTGAGAGCCAGCCCTCATGCAGGGATTGGCTGGCAGACCACTGCAATGCCACAGCCCTGTTAGTTGTGGAATTGCAGTGATTGGCCGGCCCGCACAGCGTGACCGAGCCTTTATACCGGCGGGCGCGCTGTGCTCTGTACACAGCCATCTCATATTCCCTGCTTTCCACGCCCACAGGCGCCTATGATTGGTTGCAGTGAGACACGCCCCCACGCTGAGTGACAGGTGTCTCACTGCACCCAATCACAGCAGCCGGTGGGCGGGTCTATACTGTGCAGTAAAATAAATAAATAAATAATTTAAAAAAACGGCGTGCGGTCCCCCCAATTTTAATACCAGCCAGATAAAGCCATACAGCTGAAGGCTGGTATTCTCAGGATGGGGAGCTCCACGTTATGGGGAGCCCCCCACCCTAACAATATCAGTCAGCAGCTGCCCAGAATTGCCGCATACATTATATGCGACAGTTCTGGGGCTGTACCCGGCTCTTCCCGATTTACCCTAGTGCGTTGGCAAATCGGGGTAATAAGGAGTTAATGGCAGCCCATAGCTGCCACTAAATCCTAGATTAATCATGTCAGGCGTCTCCCCGAGATTCCTTCCATGATTAATCTGTAAATTACAGTTAAAAAACACACACACCCGAAAAATCCTTTATTAGAAATAAAAAACACTAACAAAGTCCCTCATTACCAATTTATTAACCCCGACAAACCCTCCATGTCCGGCGTACTCCACGGACTCCGGCGTCGCGTCCAGCTCTGCTGCATGGAAGTGACAGGAGCTGCAGAAGACACCGCCGCTCCGGTCACCTCCACGCAGCTAATGAAGGGAATAGCGCGATCAGCTGCTGTCAGTCAGGTAACTCCCGGCCACCGCTGGATCCAGTGGTGGCCGCGATTAACCTCAGTGACAGCAGCTGATCGCTATACTCACCTCAGTTGGTGCATGGAGCTGACTGGAGTGGCGGTGAGTAGCGCGATCAGCTGAGCTGTCACTGAGGTTGCCCGCGGCCACCGCTGCATCCACCGCTGGATCCAGGTAACCTCAGTGACAGCTCAGCTGATCGCTATACTCATCTCATTAGCTGCGTGGAGGTGACCGGAGCGGCGGTGTATTCTGCAACTCCTGTCACTTCCATGCAGCAGAGCTGGACGCGACGCTGGAGGACTGTGGAGTACGCCGGACATGGAGGGTTTGTCGGGGTTAATAAATTGGTAATGAGGGACTTTGTTAGTGGTTTTTATTTCTAATAAAGGATTTTTCGGGTGTGTGTGTTTTTTAACTGTAATTTACAGATTAATCATGGAAGGAATCTCGGGGAGACACCTGACATGATTAATCTAGGATTTAGTGGCAGCTATGGGCTGCCATTAACTCCTTATTACCCCGATTTGCCAACGCACTAGGGTAAATCGGGAAGAGCCGGGTACAGTCCCAGAACTGTCGCATACTGATATTGTTAGGGTGGGGGGCTCCCCATAACGTGGAGCTCCCCATCCTGAGAATACCAGCCTTCAGCCATATGGCTTTATCTGGCTGGTATTAAAATTGGGGGGACCGCACGCCGTTTTTTTTAATTATTTAATTATTTATTTCACTGCACAGTATACACACACCGGCTGCTGTGATTGGGTGCAGTGAGACAGCTGTCACTCAGTGTGGGAGCATGTCTCACTGCAACCAATCATAGGCGCCGAAAAGCAGGAAAGCAGAGAATACGAGATTGATTAATGAGCGGCCGGCTTTTTCAAAAGAGGAAAAGCCACCGGAGTTTGAACAGCTGTGCAGCGCCGCGGCAGTGATCGGGGAACGGTAAGTAAGAGAGAGGGGGGGGAACTGACCGACAGACTGTGAGAGGGGGACAGACAAGACAGAGAGAGACAGACCGACGGGAGATAGAATGAAAAAAAAAATGACCGACATAGTTAGTAAAAAGCACAAAACGTGCGTTTTGGACATCGGAGTGCCACACAAGGTTTTCACGTAAAATCTTTCATGTATTAATCTCAAAAAGTAACATACACCAGCTCTATCTCACTATTGGGTATGTGCCCTTAACATTTCCGCCATGAAAATTCATTTTGGTGTCATTTTGGAAGGTTTTCTGGTGAGTCCGTAAAAATGGCGTAAAACTTGGACAAAATTGTTCACAGCTGTGACTTTTGAGTGATAAATGCTTCAAGGGGTCTTCCCCATGCTGATGCCATGTCATTTGAGCACTCTTCTGAGACTTTTGTGACATTTTTAGGGTTTCTACATGCTGCCGGGGGGTCATTTCACAAAAATACTCGGGTCTCCCATAGGATAACATTGGGCTCGGTGCTCGGGCCGAGTACACGAGTATCTTGGGAGGCTCGGCCCGAGCTTCGAGCACCCGAGCTTTTTAGTACTCGCTCATCACTAGCAATGACAAGAAAAATCACAAGAAGAATTAATGCAAAGATGGAAAAGCAGGACAAGATTGCCTAGTGGAAACCCAGCAAACAGACCATCATCAAACCCAACCAGCACAACGCATCCCCAAGGTAAGGGCTCCATACTAATACACTGCTAAAATAAGAATTGATCATATATTACGCATTAGAAAATATAAAAGAAAGACCTTTAGGCTATGTGCGCACTAGGCGTTTTTTTCACGCTGCGTTTTTATGTGCGTTTTTGTCTAAAAAACGCACCCGCGGCTAAATAAACGCGGCAAAAACGCATGCGTTTTTGCCGCGATTTGGTGCGTTTTTTGCTGCGTTTTTACTCACTGCGTTTTTAATCAGTGCACAATGCCATTAAAGATTGTTGATGAAAAAAAAAAAAAAAAAAGGTCTGATGTCATTTCCTTCTTCAAAATGTTCATTGTATGCAGGAGAGCAGACAGCTGCAGAACTAGTGTATGCAGGAGAGCAGACAGCAGCTGCAGAACTACAAGTCTCAGCATCCTCCATTCACTAGTGTATGCAGGAGAGCAGACAGCAGCTGCAGAACTACAAGTCTCAGCATCCTCCATTCACTAGTGTATGCAGGAGAGCAGACAGCAGCTGCAGAACTACAAGTCTCAGCATCCTCCATTCACTAGTGTATGCAGGAGAGCAGACAGCAGCTGCAGAACTACAAGTCTCAGCATCCTCCATTCACTAGTGTATGCAGGAGAGCAGACAGCAGCTGCAGAACTACAAGTCTCAGCATCCTCCATTCACTAGTGTATGCAGGAGAGCAGACAGAAGCTGCAGAACTACAAGGCTCAGCATCCTCCTTCCAGGACTGTATGCAGTTTTTTGCCCAAAAAGAAAAAAAAAATGACATGGGCTTCGCCATATTTTTGTATGCTAGCCGGGTACAGCAGGCAGGTACGGGCTGCCCCCAACCCCCAGCTGCCTATTTGTACCCGGCTGGGAGCCAAAAATATAGAGAAGCCCTTTTTTTTAATTATTTCATGAAATAATTAAAAAAAAAAAAATGACGTGGGCTTCGCCTAATTTTTGAGTCCAGCCGGGTACAACTAGGCAGCTGGGGATGGGAATCCACAGTGCAGGGTGCCCATGCTTTCTGGGCACCCCCACTGCGAATTGCAGTCCGCAGCCACCCCAGAAAATGGCGCTTTCATAGAAGCGCCATCTTCTGGCGCTGTATCCAACTCTTCCAGCTGCCCTGAAGCCGGGTGGCTAGCCAGGTAATAATGGAGTTAGGGCTAGCTGTATATTATCAGCTGGCCCTAAGCCCGAAATTCATGGTGTCACGCCAATATTAGACATGGCCACCATGAATTTCTAGTACAGATAAAAAAAAACCACAACACACAGAAAAATATTTTTATTAGAAATAAAACACAACACAATTAGTGACTCCATCTTTATTGAAATAAACCCCCCTCCGCAGTAATCCTGGGTCAGGGTCCCGCGCCGTCCAATCAGGATCCAATATCATCTGATCGGTTTGCTGGAAGGCAAAGCGATCAGATGATGTGTCAGGATCAAGTGCCTGAATCACATCACACATCAGCTGATTGTATAAAAGCCGATTATACAATCAGCTGATGCATCAGTAGAAAAAAAAAAAAAAAAAAAATACTCACTTATGTGCTGTGGTGATTACCGGCAGCTCCTGGAGCGATCGATTGGACAGGAGTCTGATCCTATACGATCGCTGCCGGAGCTGCCGGTAATCAGCTGATGAAGTCCCCTGACGGCAGGATCAGCTGATAGCCGGCCGGGCGCGAAAAAGCCGGCGACACCGCGATCAGCTGATGCGTCAGGTGACTGCATCAGGTGATCAGCGCCAGGTCCTGCAAGCAAGGTCCTGCCGGCCGGGGAGACTGCACACAGCCAGAGCGGCGGGACCGGGAGGAGATGGGAGCGGGCATGGCACCGGGACCCTGCGGACAGGTGAGTATATGACATTTTTTTTTTTTTCTACTGTTCACTTTGGTTTTCGCCGCTGCCTCCACCTCCCGCCCAGACATGGCGCCGCACGGAGCTGACATGCACAGGACGGGAGGTGGACGCGGCGGTGACGGTACCGGGAGGATTCCTGCTTCTGTGTTTACCAACAGAAGGAATCCTCTTCCTGTACACGTCACTGTAGTACCCACCCCTTGCGTTTATAGCTGCGTTTTTAGTCATAGAAACGCGGCTATATGCGTTATTCATTGCGTTTTTAACATCTCATTGAATTCAATGAGTGAAAAACGCAGTGGAAAACGCAGAAATAATTGACATGCTGCGTTTTTGTGGTCACCACAAAAACGCAGCTAAAAAAAAACGCTGTGTGAGGACAGCACTTCTGAAAACCCATTGACATTGCTGGGGAAGCAATGTCACTGCGTTTTCAGCACAAAAACGCGGTAAAAAACGCCGCTAAAAACGCGGCAAAAACGCCTAGTGCGCACATAGCCTTAAAATGAAACTACACGGGGATTGCACTGTAGTCAATGCAGGAGATCTGGAGAAGGCAACTGGAGCCAGTGTGAAGCCCCACAGGTGTTGTATCGGTGCATACCTTCAGGGACTCCACGTAGCTGGTGCTGGTCACAGGTAGGGAATCTTCGGTTTTGATCGTGACGCCACTCTCAGTATTGCGGCCAGTAGGGACCGCCACTGCAGGTTGAGGGTCGCCTGGGGCTGATGGTGTGTGCAGTTAGTTGGAATAGCCTCCTGAGAGTGAGGCAAGCCCCAGGGCCCGATGTAGGTGCGTAGTACCACAAGGCGCAGAATAACTCCACACAGGCAGAATGTCTTTCAGGGTTTTTACTCACTTCAGGTGGCAGGGTGAGTAGCCCGGGCGTAGCTGAGATGAACCAGGTGGGAACCAGGTATCCTTCAGGCTGACTTTATGAGGGTGACTACTGACTCGCCTTCCTTAGCCCTTGGTGGTTTGGGGTGACCCCGACTTTGAGTCCCTATGGGGGTCGCCCAGGGAAGATGCTGCAGCCTCTCTCCCCCTTTTGTTTGCCGTTTGCTTGTTCCCCGGACCAGGCCACTCCAGCTGCTTGCCTCCTGTGACCTATGGGCCCTCACTGCGGTTACGTGGCTGCGGCTTTTGTGGTGTTGTGGTGTGGGCTTTGAGAGCCCCACACCGGCAGGTTTAGCAGAAGAAAGCTGGATCTATCTTCGCTTCGGGATCTGCCGCCCGGTTGGGCCTGGTGCTCTCTAGCAGTCTCCTTACTTCCCACTCCGTGCTTTCTCTCTAGCTGAAGCTGGCTTTCAGGCAGCACTCCTAGTTGACCGTTCTCCCCCGTCAGTAGCCACTGCGCGGGCGCTGTTAGACAGCAACAGCCCCACAGGTCTGCTCCTCACTGAGCCCTATGGAGTTCTCTGCTCTAACTGACTCACTGCCCCTCCTCTCCTGTTCTTGCCTACGCCACCTAGCAACCAGACTCTCTTACCACACCCCTTGAGAGGAGATGGAGGCTTTTGGCCCCCTCCACTATTCCAGTGAAGGTCAAGGCTTTTCCCCCTCCTGGGATCCCCAGGGGTCCTCTCATGGGTACATGTGTGAGAGCTGATTACTATGCGCCTGTGTTCCACACCCCGGTCAGCCTTCTGGATTACCTGTGTTGTACTGTCCCCAGCATGGGTGCAGTACTCAGTGGTGCCTGACCAGGTCAGGGGCGCCACATTCCCCCTTAGTTATCACCAGCACGTCCTCGGGCTGCAAGACAACATTTTAAAATGCATAAAACATTAAAACATGTAAAACATTTTCAAAAGCACCAGGTACCATACATCACCACCCTCCACCCACAAGTCCGTTAACCCACCCAAAACCCTCTCACGTTGGCCGCGGCTTCAGCCACTTCTGGCAGGATGTAGAGGCGGCTTACATGGGCTGGTGGTTTCAGGGTATACCTGGCCTGGTGGATCCGCGCCTTCAGCCTCTTCTGGCAGGATGCAGAGGCGGCCTCCACAGTTGGTGCTGACCAGGTACCCTCTTTGTGGTGGAGAGCCAGGCCCCATAAACAGGCATGCTCTCTGGTCGCAGGTGAGCCAAGGCCCTATATACGGACGGGCTCCTCCTGGTTGCAGACGAGCCAAGCCCCTAAACAGGCTGACTCTGGTGGTGGTGGTGCCCTTTTGGTGTAACTATTTACACTGCGAGAGTTTGTGGCTATAGCCAGTTCATAGCCTTAAGGTTTATGGTTTTCTCACAATAGTTTTTGTGGGCACATGCTTAAACGTTGCAAAACAAAACTTTTCAAAACTTTAACTTCTGTACTTCTTTCTTCACTTTACTTTACTCCTCTTTACCAGGGCTTGAGCCTGTATGGCGGTGGCACCTACTGCTTTCCTGCTCTCTGTCGTCGTCTGTGGTCGTCTCATCTGTAGGTTCCTTGTCTTTTCTTTCTTGTAGCATGGGGTGGCTGTAAGGTTTGCTGGTACATAGTGCTACGTCAAGCGCATACAATCCTCTTTCGCCTTCATGCATAGTAAACTGGACTGAATCTCCCATCTTTAGATTTCTGCCAGGGTGTCCTCTAGGCAGATTAGCTCTGACGTCTCTCCGATTGACAAATATCCCTTCTTTGATACCAGGTGCTACGATGAATCCATATCCACTTCTCAGATTAAAATCCTCCACTACTCCTCTGAAAAGGGGTCCTCTGGCCTGGGCTTTGGACCTTCTCAGGGCTCGTTTTTCTTGCAGGTCTCTGGCGGTGACTTCTCTCTGCTCTGGGGATGACGGTGCAGAGGATAGTTGCGTTCTGTTGCGGTGTGTCTTACGGGCTGGATTCTGTAGGGTGCAGCTCACAAACTCCCAGGTAAGGCTTTTGGGCAGTTCTTCTTCTGCAGATGGTGTCAGGTCTTCCTCATCCCAGCGGGAATAAGGCAGCATCTCTGGCTCTGGGTATGGCTCTGGAGTCAGCCCCTCAACCTCCTGGCCTCCTCCCCCCCTTAGTTCTTCCTGGCACTCCTTGGGTAGCAGTGCTGGGGATGGACTTCTTTCTGCCGGCCCAGGTGGGGAACTCTTTGCCGTGGTTGCTGCGGGAGCTGTCGGGATACTCTTTGGGGTGTGCGGAGGGAGCATGTACCGCTCCACCATCTCCCGTGGGAACTTAGCTTCCAGGTCGGCTTTTAGCTGCCAGTATGCGGAGTCCTCACCTACCAGGGATTGCCTAGCAGGGACTTCCTGAACCTGGGGAGCCTTGTCTGCTCTGGCCTTGCGGGCCGGGGTAAATGGTACGTCAGCCTTGTCTTGGCGGGCCGCGCCTGGCATGGCGGCGGCCTGGTCTTGGCGGGCCGCGCCTGGCATGGCGGCGGCCTGGTCTTGGCGGGCCGCGCCCTGTATGGCGGCGGCCTGGTCTTGGCGGGCCGCGCCCTGTATGGCGGCGGCCTGGATCGGCGTCGCAGCTGCGATGGGGTCTGTGCAGGCTGGGCTGGGCATCGCTGCAGGGACCGGGTCTTGGTGGGCCGAGCAGGGCATCGCTGCGGCGGCCGGGGCTTGACGGGCCGAGCAGGGCATCGCTGCGGTGGCCGGGGCTTGACGGGCCGAGCAGGGCATCGCTGCGGCGGCCGGGGCTTGACGGGCCGAGCAGGGCATCGCTGCGGCGGCCGGGGCTTGGCGGGCCGCACCTGGCGTGGCTGCGGCCTGGTTCAGCGTCGCCGCGCCGGGCGCCTCTTCAAGGACCGCGGGCGTGGCAGTAGGGGTCGGGGCACTTGCGCTAGCCGGGGCATCACTCGACTCACCCATCGTTGGCAGCATCGGGGTCTGAGTTGTCACCACCCGGTCTGGCACTCGGTGCGCGGCTCTCTCCTCGTAGGCCCGAACCGCCGCGGTCATCCATAGAAACTCCTCGCGTCCCTCTCTGATCAGCCTTCCGACCCTGGCTTCCAGTTGATCGCAGAACTCGGCGAGCTCCCGACACCACCAGGCAGCGGAGCCTGGCTCTGGATCTCTGCTCTCAGACGCCATCTCCATTAGCAAGCTGCTGGCTTCTCTTCTGCTCCGCCGTCTCCGGACGCTTCCGCTCTCTTCGCTGGCAAGCTCAGAACCCTGCAGGGGATCTCTGGGTAGCCACACCTCTTCGTGGGCGGTAACTTCTTCCAGCGCGGGCTGCTGTTGTTTTTCAGCGCGCTTTTCATGGTGGCAATATGGCGGCGCTTCCAATTTTTCAAGCGGACCGCCCAGGCACATGGTCACCTGTCTGAACAGGTCTAGTCCTTATCCTGTTCGTGACGCCAGATGTGAAGCCCCACAGGTGTTGTATCGGTGCATACCTTCAGGGACTCCACGTAGCTGGTGCTGGTCACAGGTAGGGAATCTTCGGTTTTGATCGTGACGCCACTCTCAGTATTGCGGCCAGTAGGGACCGCCACTGCAGGTTGAGGGTCGCCTGGGGCTGATGGTATGTGCAGTTAGTTGGAATAGCCTCCTGAGAGTGAGGCAAGCCCCAGGGCCCGATGTAGGTGCGTAGTACCACAAGGCGCAGAATAACTCCACACAGGCAGAATGTCTTTCAGGGTTTTTACTCACTTCAGGTGGCAGGGTGAGTAGCCCGGGCGTAGCTGAGATGAACCAGGTGGGAACCAGGTATCCTTCAGGCTGACTTTATGAGGGTGACTACTGACTCGCCTTCCTTAGCCCTTGGTGGTTTGGGGTGACCCCGACTTTGAGTCCCTATGGGGGTCGCCCAGGGAAGATGCTGCAGCCTCTCTCCCCCTTTTGTTTGCCGTTTGCTTGTTCCCCGGACCAGGCCACTCCAGCTGCTTGCCTCCTGTGACCTATGGGCCCTCACTGCGGTTACGTGGCTGCGGCTTTTGTGGTGTTGTGGTGTGGGCTTTGAGAGCCCCACACCGGCAGGTTTAGCAGAAGAAAGCTGGATCTATCTTCGCTTCGGGATCTGCCGCCCGGTTGGGCCTGGTGCTCTCTAGCAGTCTCCTTACTTCCCACTCCGTGCTTTCTCTCTAGCTGAAGCTGGCTTTCAGGCAGCACTCCTAGTTGACCGTTCTCCCCCGTCAGTAGCCACTGCGCGGGCGCTGTTAGACAGCAACAGCCCCACAGGTCTGCTCCTCACTGAGCCCTATGGAGTTCTCTGCTCTAACTGACTCACTGCCCCTCCTCTCCTGTTCTTGCCTACGCCACCTAGCAACCAGACTCTCTTACCACACCCCTTGAGAGGAGATGGAGGCTTTTGGCCCCCTCCACTATTCCAGTGAAGGTCAAGGCTTTTCCCCCTCCTGGGATCCCCAGGGGTCCTCTCATGGGTACATGTGTGAGAGCTGATTACTATGCGCCTGTGTTCCACACCCCGGTCAGCCTTCTGGATTACCTGTGTTGTACTGTCCCCAGCATGGGTGCAGTACTCAGTGGTGCCTGACCAGGTCAGGGGCGCCACACCAGCAGGGGGCCTGACACATTTGTGATAACCTTCCCTGAGAATGCCAGATCCAAGGAAGCTAGGAAATCCATAAAAATGGACACTATCAAGAAAAACCCAGAGACACTACTAATAGACTTTAATGAACAGGGGGAAAAAACAAATCTGTTATTCTACTCAAGGCACCATGAAGCCTGGGACCAGACTCTCAGCAAACATTACAAGAACATCAAAAAACGGGGCATTAGAAGGGGCAAACAAATTAGAGTACAGGATGAGGAGGACCCTGAGACCTTTAATCTCTCCATAAATATTTATAGCAATGGAACTATCATGGTCCAAGGAACGGAACCAAAAATGGAGGAATTCATCAACAATTCCAGCACATTAAAAACCAAGTGAAAACCCTAATGAAGGAAGGAAACATATTCACAAGTGACCAGTCCACAACAGACAGAATCTCCAGCCACCCCCCAGCCCCATCTACATCCCAATCATCACAACCCCCAGGGATATACTCAGAGACTGCTTGTCCCAGCTAGAAAGCAAGTTTATTCAATTCAAAGAAGAATTTCAAAGAAGCCAAGGTAAGAAAAATGCAAATGACCAACTGAGGAGGGAAATGTCAAGGGTGAAAACAGACCTGTGGGAATTGCAAAGGTCACTTCAAGGGCTGCAGGAAGAAAATGCATACCTCAAGGAAGAAATAACCCAGCTAAAATCCTCAATCCTACAACAAAAAAACAGAGAGGGCACCTTAAAGTATAAGCACTCCCCCAAAACAAATGCCTGCACCAACTACCCTTGTGCCAGATATATCACAGACCTGCGAAAACCTCAGCCAGACGGACTCTACACATAACCCCAGCAATAACAATACAGCCCCACCAGCACAGCAAATCAGGGTATCCAACACCCCTGGACCCAACAACACAAAGGAAACCCCTATCATCAACCCCAACAATGAAAATGCATCATCACAACAAACAAGGGCAACCAACACCAAAAGACCCAACACACAGAAAACAAATGGCCCGAATAAAACACTGGATCCTGATATAGTCCTAATAATAGACTCAAACGGGAAATATCTGGACACTCAGAGACTGTTTCCCAGGGCTTGGGTTATACAAATTCACTGCTCAACGATCGCACAAGCAGAGGAGGTGATCAGCAACCCATATTTCACAGAGCCCACACACCTGTCACGCTCCCCGGGTCCTCTGCTCCGCTCCCCGGCTCACCTGCCACGCTCCCCGCTCTCCAGCCTCTATTGGCCGCGCTTCCCAGGCCCCCTGGTCCCCGCTCCCGGCGCCCGTCGGCTTCCCAGCCCCTGGCCGGCTCTGCTGCTTCCTCCTCTCAGCTTCCTGCCCTGGCTTCTGGCACCCGGGCCGCGCGCATGCGCATTAGGGCGCGTGCGCGGTCACTGACCCTTTCTTAAAGGGCCAGTGTCCACTGACAGGAAATGATGCACACAGGTACAGGGTATAAAGGGGATTAATGTCCAAGGGGGCGGGGCCTGTTCTTCGTGTTTCCCAAGCTAGGAGTCAGGTCTCCTTGTGTTCCTGTGAGATACTTACCTCTCTCTCTTTTAGAGCCGATCCTGCATTGCCATCCGGTCCTGCTGTATCTCGAACCCCGAACGCTGCCTATCTACCATCCTGACAGTCCGTACCATCCCGGTTCCCTGCGGTGACCCGTCATCTCGCTCCAACGGTTCCGGACCCCGCCTGACATCATCCCGGCTTCCGAACCTGAGCTCCGTCACCCGGACCACCATCAGTGACCCCGTGGTCCCAGGGACTTCTCCATTGTGTTCTAAGTGCACGGACTGTTCTGCTACCTAAAGTGCTCCGGCTACCGGACTCCGTTCCCTCTTCGGGGAGTTCGGTCCAGTGG
This sequence comes from Anomaloglossus baeobatrachus, assembly GCF_048569485.1. Lineage (NCBI taxonomy): Eukaryota > Metazoa > Chordata > Amphibia > Anura > Aromobatidae > Anomaloglossus > Anomaloglossus baeobatrachus. The sequence goes on from NC_134360.1 coordinate 107,743,182, forward strand.
ATCCACCTCCCGGGTCTGCCCATCCATCTGGCCCTAACAGTAAGAACAGGCCATGGATACCGCCGAAGCACTAGCGGCCTTGCAAGAGGAACTCCAACGCCAGCGTGAGGTCCAGACCCGCATGCTGAACTTTATGACTTCCGTGGACGCCCGCCTGAACACGCTACAAGCCTCGGTCACATCTTCTGCGCCCCAGGCCTCCACTAGTCAATCCACGGCTCCCGCTCCCGTGGCAGCCTCTTCGGATGCTTCCAGACTTCGTTTGGCTTCACCACCCCGTTACGCCGGAGATCCCAAGACCTGCAGGGGGTTTATAAACCAATGCTCCCTTCATTTCACGCAGCCGCCGCATTTGTTTGCCTCGAACCAAGCCAAGGTCGCCTTCATAATGTCTCACCTACAGGGCGAGGCACTGGCGTGGATGAACCCCTTGTGGGAGAAGGAGGACCCTATGACCAAGAATCTCCAAGAGTTCCTGCAGGCCTTTCGCGGCACCTTTGACGAGCCAGGACGCGCCTACGCGTCTGCTTCATCTCTTCTCCGGTTACGTCAAGGAACTCTGACGGTGGGTCAATACGCCATCCGTTTCCGCACCTTGGCTTCAGAACTCGGCTGGAATAACGAGGCCCTAACAGCCGCCTTCTGGGAAGGACTCTCGGGTCGAATCAAAGATGAGCTGGCTGGACGTGACGTACCGTCCACCCTGGACGCCTTGATTACCCTAGCGACTCGAGTGGACATTCGCTTTCAGGAGCGGTCCAAAGAGGTGTCCCATGAGAGACGTCCGGTACGGCATGCCTTTCCTCCACAGAAGCCCGCCGTACTCCAGTCAACGACCTCTGGTGTCTCCGTCCATGAGCCCATGCAGATCGACCGTGTGCGACAGTCTGAACAACGTCGAGCAGAGCGACTCGCCAAGGGTCTCTGCTTCTACTGCGGAGAGGGCACACACCTGCTACGCGCCTGTCCAGAGAGGCCGGGAAACTCCAAAGCCTAGGGTTGGTAGGAGAGGCCACCCTAGGTGCTGGGACTCTCTCAGACCCGGTTACATGGACTGTGCAAGTGACAACGGGAGAGACGCGGTTTACGGCTGAGGCGTACCTCGATTCTGGGGCAGCAGGCAATTTCATCCAGCAGGCCACGGTGGACAAATACCAGGTGCCTGTTACTCCACTCGCCAAACCTCTTGTGATTGCCTCTGTGGATGGGAGACCCCTCTCTGACACCATCTCCTGGATCACCAAGCCGCTTGAACTGCGTATCGGTGCTCTGAACACCGAGAACATCGCTCTCTACGTCCTCCCACACATGTCACATCAAATCCTGCTGGGTCTTCCTTGGTTGCGGACACACGAACCTTCAGTCAGCTGGGGCACTGGCGATATCACTCGATGGGGGTCTTCTTGCCATGATACCTGTCTGAAGACCATAAAACCCATCCGGCGACCTCCGGTTCCAGAGACCCTACCGGGACTACCCTCAGCCTATTGGTCCTTCGTAGACGTCTTTGATAAGAAGGAGTCAGAGGTACTTCCGCCACATCGTCCTTACGATTGTGCCATTGACCTGCTCCCGGGAACTACACCACCTCGAGGAAGGATATATCCATTGTCTCCAGCTGAAACAAGGGCCATGTCTACGTACATCACAGAGAGCCTGGCTAAGGGATTCATTCGGAGATCCTCCTCTCCTGCTGGAGCTGGCTTCTTCTTCGTAAAGAAGAAAGAGGGCGACCTACGACCATGCATAGACTACCGGGGATTGAACCAAATTACCGTAAAAAACAAGTACCCCCTGCCGCTCATCTCCGAATTGTTTGATCGGCTCAGAGGAGCTCGTGTCTTCACCAAGTTGGATCTTCGGGGTGCCTACAACCTGGTCCGTATTCGCTCAGGGGACGAATGGAAGACCGCGTTCAACACTCGTGATGGGCACTATGAATACTGCGTGATGCCCTTCGGCCTGTGTAACGCACCAGCCGTCTTCCAAGAATTAGTGAACGACGTGTTCCGGGACCTTCTCTACGTCTGTGTGGTGGTATATCTGGATGACATCCTTGTCTTCTCTCCGGACCTCCAGACCCACCGAGAGAACGTGCAACAGGTTCTACAAAGACTGAGAGAGAATCGTCTGTACGCCAAGTACGAGAAGTGTGTCTTCGAACAGTCTTCTCTCCCCTTCCTGGGTTACCTCATCACCGAGACCGGACTGCAGATGGACCCAAAGAAGGTCTCTGCCATTCTCAACTGGCCTCCTCCTTCTGGACTGAAGGCAATCCAACGTTTTCTGGGTTTCGCCAATTATTACCGCCAGTTCATTCCTCACTTCTCTGCTCTGACTGCTCCTCTATCCGCCTTGACCAAGAAGGGGGCTAATCCAAAGGACTGGTCACCTGCGGCCGACGCCGTGTTTGGCTCTCTAAAGCGAGCCTTTGCCTCCTCTCCTGTACTCCACCGTCCAGAGTTAAACCGTCAGTTCACCTTGGAGGTGGATGCCTCCTCCTCAGGAGCCGGAGCAGTGCTCATGCAGAAGTCCTCCTCCGGGAAGATGGTGACTTGCGGTTTCTTCTCCAAGAGCTTCTCCGCCCCTGAACGCAATTACACCATCGGTGACCGAGAGCTATTGGCAGTCAAACTGGCTCTGGAGGAATGGCGCTATCTTCTGGAAGGAGCAGTGTACCCCGTCATTATTTACACGGACCACAAAAACCTGGAATACCTGCGGTCTGCTCAGCGACTGAACCCCCGGCAAGCCAGGTGGTCCTTGTTCTTTGCCCGGTTCGATTTCCAGCTCCATTTCCGACCCGCGGACAAGAATGTACGCGCTGATGCCTTGTCTAGGTCTTTCATGCCCATGGAGCAGGAAGAGGAGATATCCCAACCCATCGTCTGTCCAAGTAAGATAATTCCGGTGGCTCCTGTCACCCTGGCCCAGATACCGCCCGGGAAGACCTATGTCTCTGAGACAGACAGGCATAAAGTGCTACACTGGGGCCATGCCTCGAAAACAGCCGGTCATGCTGGTCAGAAGAGGACATGGAGTGCGATTGTATGTCATTACTGGTGGCCATCCCTTCGCACGGACGTCGCCTCTTTTGTCTCTGCTTGCTCTTCTTGTGCCAGGAACAAGACGCCCAAACACCTGCCATATGGCCGTCTTCTGCCTCTGCCCATACCCTCAGTTCCCTGGCAACACATTGCGATGGACTTTATTACGGACTTGCCATTGTCCTCCGGACACACAGTCATATGGGTCGTGGTGGATCGGTTCTCTAAAATGGCCCATTTCGTCCCTATGGCTGGACTGCCCTCTGCCCAGGAACTCGCGGACGCCTATATACATCACATCTTCCGCTTGCACGGCTTTCCATCACACATTGTGTCCGACAGAGGAACTCAGTTCACCTCCCGCTTCTGGAGGGCTCTCTGTAAACATCTGGGAGTAACGCTGGACTTTTCTTCTGCCTACCATCCTCAGTCGAACGGCCAAGTGGAACGGGTCAATCAGATATTGACCTCTTTCTTACGTCACTACGTCAACGCCCATCATGACGATTGGTCCACACTTCTTCCTTGGGCTGAATTCTCCCATAATCACCACGTCAGTGAGTCCTCCTCCTGTTCTCCCTTCCATGTCGTCTACGGACTTCAGCCGTCTGTCCCATTGCCTGTATCCTCTTCCTCGGACATCCCTGCTGCTGATGCAGTACTCCGTGACTTTACAACCATTTGGGACTCAGTTAAGGCGTCCCTTGCACGTGCATCCCTGCGGATGAAGAGACACGCGGACAAGAGACGTCTGGATCCTCCATGTTTCTCGCCGGGACATCTCGTCTGGCTTGCTTCCAAGTACGTCCGATTGAAGTTACCATCCTACAAGCTGGGACCTCGCTACATCGGACCGTTTAAAGTCATCGGCAAGATCAATGAGGTCTCCTACAAACTGCAGCTTCCGGCCACGATGAGGATACCCAACTCCTTCCACGTCTCTCTGCTCAAGCCGGTTGTCCTTGGTCCCTTCTCCGCTGCTGCCAGTCCGGCTCCTCCTCCTATTGCTGAGGACGACATCTATGCGGTAAGGGATATCGTGGCCATGAAGACCGTACGAGGCCGACAGTACTTCCTGGTGGACTGGGCAGGGTATGGTCCTGAGGATAGATCCTGGGAGCCCAGGGAGAATGTGGGCACTCCGATGATCCGTGCCTTCCTGTCCTGGTTGCGGGGAGGGGGGCGTGGGGGGGGGGGTACTGTCACGCTCCCCGGGTCCTCTGCTCCGCTCCCCGGCTCACCTGCCACGCTCCCCGCTCTCCAGCCTCCATTGGCCGCGCTTCCCAGGCCCCCTGGTCCCCGCTCCCGGCGCCCGTCGGCTTCCCAGCCCCTGGCCGGCTCTGCTGCTTCCTCCTCTCAGCTTCCTGCCCTGGCTTCTGGCACCCGGGCCGCGCGCATGCGCATTAGGGTGCGCGCGCGGTCACTGACCCTTTCTTAAAGGGCCAGTGTCCACTGACAGGAAATGATGCACACAGGTACAGGGTATAAAGGGGATTAATGTCCAAGGGGGCGGGGCCTGTTCTTCATGTTTCCCAAGCTAGGAGTCAGGTCTCCTTGTGTTCCTGTGAGATACTTACCTCTCTCTCTTTTAGAGCCGATCCTGCATTGCCATCCGGTCCTGCTGTATCTCGAACCCCGAACGCTGCCTATCTACCATCCTGACAGTCCGTACCATCCCGGTTCCCTGCGGTGACCCGTCATCTCGCTCCAACGGTTCCGGACCCCGCCTGACATCATCCCGGCTTCCGAACCTGAGCTCCGTCACCCGGACCACCATCAGTGACCCCGTGGTCCCAGGGACTTCTCCATTGTGTTCTAAGTGCACGGACTGTTCTGCTACCTAAAGTGCTCCGGCTACCGGACTCCGTTCCCTCTTCGGGGAGTTCGGTCCAGTGGATCCACCTCCCGGGTCTGCCCATCCATCTGGCCCTAACAACACCTCATACTACACACTGGCACAAATGATATCCACCAAGAAACAGTCACAAAGGACCTATCAAAACTCGCAATAGCAGCCCAGCAAAAATTCCCCAGAACCAAAATAATCCTGTCTGCCCTGCTTCCAAGGAAAGATATACACCAACAAATAACCCAGCAAATCAACTCAGAGCGCTGGAAAGACACCCTGAAATAACGCTTCATCACCTCTATGACGACAAACACCTCAATAAACAAGGAGTCAGCCATCTAGCAAAAGAGCTAAAGGACATGGTTCTAAACAGACCTCCAAGACCACAAGCAAGACACCCACCAAACAGATGGCAGCCCACAGAGACCCCCGTAGAGAGTCCACAGAGATGGCAGAAATAAACAAGACCACATGCCCCACAATGGCAATACAAAGCAACAGAGGGCAACAACATGGCAGAAATAAGGACATTGCTCAACACATTGAGCAACAAACTCTTGGACACTACTAAAATATGCCACCCAAACCCACCACTAAATCCGGTTATGTCCTATGAAGATATAAAAAAAAAAAAAGAAAAAAAAAAGATATACCTGATATATACATATAAAGAAGATATACCTTATAATGAGGAAGGATAAATTAACTAAATATGACATCCTTAGTTATCAGCAGCTGGAACATTCAAGGATTGAATGCCTCCGCTTTTGGGTCCAAGACAAATGACCCAGACTTCAAACAAAGGCTAAAGAACATTGACATCCAGATCCTCCTGGAGACATGTGCCCGGGCAGAGGAGGAATCTCTCGCACCCATGGGATACAAGGAATTTTCTGTCTCCGCCCAGAAAAACAAGAACACCAAACAGGGCCGCTGCTCAGGGGGCATACTAATATGGTACAAGGAGGAGATCCAAGAACATATCAAGGCAATAAAAAGAGGAGAAAGCCATATCTGGATGAGGATAAGTAGCTCCATCCTCATCTCTCAGCAGGACATCTACCTCTGCGCAGCCTACATCCCTCCATCAGAATCTCCATACTTTAAGTTGGACATCTACGAGGAACTTCAGAGGGAGGCTGCCCAATTCCAGTCCAAAGGTAAGGTGCTCATCTGTGGAGACCTGAACGCCAGGACAGGTACAGAGGACTACCTGTCACCTGATGGAAACACATACGTCCTGGGAGATGAGCCCTTCTACAGAGACTCAGTACAGACAACAAGAAACAGCTATGATAGAGTGGTGAATAAAAGTGGCAGAACACTGCTGAACCTGTGCCGGAGCTTGGGGCTGCATATACTGAACGGGCGTACCGCACCAGGGGTGACTCATTAGGGAGATTTACACTAAACTCCCACATGGGCAGCAGTGTAGTGGATTATGCCATAACAGACATAGACCCAGCAAACATAAATGCCTTCATAGTCACCCCCGATACCCACATGTCAGACCACAACCAGACACTGCTGTATTTGAGATCCACGGACAAGTCAGCCACACAAAAGCCCCATTTGAGCTGTCTCCACAACTTGCAACCATTCTTCAAGTGGCCCAAACACTTAGCCATTGAATACACCAACATGACCAACAGAACAGAGATTAAAGAGCTGCTTGTAAACTTTCACACAAAATCCTATACATCAAACCAGCAAGGGGTCAACCTGGCAGTAAACGACTTTAATAACATCCTATATACCATGGCAGAGCTAGCAGACCTCAGAAGGACCAACGCCAAGAGACCTACAAATAAAGAAGGCAAAAAATGCTTTGACAAAGAATGCAAGGCACTGCGCAACATGACACCCTACAAAGGCAATACAAGCGAACCCTCAAGGAGAAAAAACAAAAGCACATCTCCCACAAACTTCAGCAGCTCAAAGACTCCCTCCAGGACAACTCATTCTGGGAAACATGGAGCCATATCGGTACAAATCCCAAGCAAAGCACCCTCCACATTCAATATGGCAACATCTGGCACAGCTACTTCAAGGGCCTCTACAAGGATATCCCAGATGAAGACCTAACCCCAGACCAGGAACATCTAATGACTAAACTGAGGGACATGGAGGAGACAATCAAGGACTTTCAAAATCCTCTGGACACACCAATCAGTGTGCTGGAAATAAAAGACAGAATCAAACTGCTAAAATGTAAGAAGGCCGCGGGCAGTGACGGCATCCTGCCTGAGATGATCAAATACAGTTCCCCAGACATTCATGCAGCACTGGCAAAACTATTCACCCACGTCCTGAGTGCCGGCTACTTCCCTCAAAGCTGGAATCAAGGTCTAATAACGCCCATCTACAAGAATGGAGACCGATATGACCCAGCAAACTACAGAGGGATCTGTGTCAACAGCATTCTGAGAAAACTGTTTAACAGCATCATTAATAAAAGGATTATCGCCTTCCTCACCCAGGGTGACATCCTCAGCAGAAGCCAAGCTGGGTTCATGCCAAACCACTGCACCATGGACCACATTTACACCCTGCAAAGTATCATCAAGACCCACGTCCACGGCAAAAAACAGGGGAAAATAATTCCATGTTTCGTGGACTTCAAAAAGGCATTTGACTCAGTTTGGCACCCAGGCCTGTTCCTGAAACTTCTGGAGAGCGGAATAGGTGGCAGAACCTATGACGTGATAAAGAGCTCATACACTGAGAACTGGTGCAGCGTGAAGGTGAACGGGAAGAGGACGGCTTTCTTCCGACAGGGCCGTGGGGTCAGACAGGGCTGCAGCCTGAGCGCAACTCTATTCAACATCTATATAAATGGACTAGCAACAGCTCTAGAGTCCTCCCCCATTCCAGGCCTCAGTCTGCATGACCGAGAGGTGAAGTTCCTGCTGTACGCAGGCTCCTGCTACTCTCCCCAACCGAGAAAGGCCTCCAAGATAGCCTGGCAGTACTGGAAACATTCAGCACCATATGGGCACTTCCCATCAACCAAAAAAAGACCAAAGTCATGGTATTTCAGAAGAGGAACCAGAATAAAATAAACTCCCCCTCCTTCACATTAAATGGCTCCACGCTGGAGAAAACCAGCAGCTATACCTACCTCGGTCTGGAGCTAAGCAATAACGGGAGCCTCAAGCAAGCAGCAGAAGCCCTGAAAGGAAAAGCGTGCAGAACCTTCTACACCATCAGAAGACAACTGTACCACCTCAAACCACCTGTGAGAGTCTGGCTCAAGATATTTGACAGCGTCATCACCCCTATACTGCTATATGGCAGCAAGGTATGGGGCCCAGTGACCTACCCAGACCACACAAAGTGGGATACCAGCCCAACCGAAGTCTTCCACATGGAGTTCTATAAATATCTCCTCCAAGCCCATCGCAGCACCTCAAACATAGCCTGTCGGGCAGAGCTGGGCCGATTCCCCTTATGGTTCAGTATACACAAGAGGGCGCTATCACACCAGGCGCACATACAGAACAGCAACCCCAGCTCCTACCATCATAAAGCCCTGCTGAGCCAGAGTCCAGAGCAAGCCAGGAACAACGACAGCCAGTCCAGCAACACACCCTGACAAAAACCCAAATAAAAGAGATCTCAGAGAGCTGCAAGATGCAATACATGGAGGACTGGACGAGTGAATTAGAGAACTCCCAGAAACTCACCATCTACCGGTCACCAGAGAGGAGAGGAGAGAAAAGGAGAGAAAACAGAGGAGACTAGAGGAGAGAGAAGAGATAATGTTTAAAGGAATTTTTATTACTTTCTGCAAAGTCAAATGTTCACATATATTTCAGTAATATTTGGTACCATTGCCCTTAAACTGTATGACTTGGGTCAAACGTTTTGGATCTCCTTCCACAAGCTTCTCACCATAGTTGGTAGGAATTTGGGTCCATTCCTTCTGAGACCTGACATAACTGGTGTAACTGAGCCATTTTTGTGGGTCACCTTGCTTGCACCGACCTTTTTTTTCAGCTTTGCCTGTAAATTTTCAATAGGACTGAGATTAGGTCTTTGTGATGGCCAGTCCAAAACAATGACTTTGTTATCCTTAAACCACTTTGCAACCAGTTTGGCAGTATGCTTCGGGTCATTGTTAGTGATGAGCGAATGTATTCGTTACTACTTGCAGAATAGTTGGGTACTTGGGCTATTTGTTATATAGTGAGTAAGGATGTATTTGTGGCGCCCCTGCGGCTTCAGGCGCCACAGGGTACGGCACCCCCATTATGGTGTAGTACTCATCCTAGGTCCGATAAGATCGAGGCCGGTTAACACAAACATACAGTCACAGGGTTGCCATCCTCAATGGGGACTGGGCCAGGGTCGGATCACAGTAGGGGGTCACTACAGCGGTGGGTTTACAGGACGCCACCGCACCAGGGGCTCCCCAGATCCACTGAACTGGGGACTCGGGGTCAGGGAGAAGCAACCACCAGGGGGAGTGAGGAACACACAGTGGGAAGAGCAGGTTGACCTTGTGAGAGTAGTGAACCAGCCAGTGGCAGTGACTGGGGGCAACAGCTTGGAACACACAACACACCAGAACAGAGGAGTTTAGCTTCAGACACAGAGCAGAGCGGATGTGCCGCGCACAGCTCTGTGGGTCAAGGCGTTCAACACAGTCACTGGGGAGAAGCAGGGCAGCTGCTTCCACAGGACTGGCACTGTCGGGATACAGAATCCTAGGGCAGGCATACTTCATGTTGTCTACCAACTCTGCAAGGGTCGCGGGGAATGGCTACGAAAAGTCACTGGACCCGTCCCATGAGTCTGCAACATATAGCACATAGGATTCAGGGTTGAGGACCAGCCCCATAACGGAACCACGCTATCAGGATACAGAACGGTACACACTTTACTGACACCGGGACCCTCAAGTGCTTCACACCACGGGGGTCCTATACTTCGCGCATAAAAGGAGGAGAAGAGAGCTCACTGGCTGACACACACACTGGACTTGACCTTTCATGTGTGACGCACTGGCAAAACCAGGTAGTCACAGAAGTAGTCCACCCTCCTTGTTACCACCAAAAACCCTCACCCAGGTACAACACACAGCTATTGAAGCCTAGCCATCCCCTCATGACAATAGGGACACACCAGTGGGCGGGATCAGGCAGATGAGAATGCCCACCTAGGGGTCCTGAGGTGTCAGGGGTGGGAACACGAGAGTCAAGTTGAAGTCTGACAGTGGAGCGGAGGGGAGTTGAGTTGTGACAGTAGTCGAGTGCAGACAGAGAAGTGGAGTCAGGGGTAGGGGCCCCTGGACTACCTGGCTAGGTGGCAGACAGTAAACAGGGCCACAGGCGACGGAGATCCGGTTGCGGGAGACCTTAAGTGGACCAGGGCAGGGTTGTAGCCCACCGATGCCGACAGTGGGAATCCGGTCCGGAGGTCGTGCACAGACGGGGTGCCTGGACCCTAGGATGAGGAAGGTTGCATGCCCCTTGTTAATTAACCAGCAGAGGACGAGGTTTCAGGCCTTGTTCTCCAGCAGCCCAGAGAGCAAAACGGAAGCCCAATGCGGGGGATAGGGTGTCCGTCAGAAACCACAGAAATCCCAAAGGTCAGATTTCGCAGGCCACAGCTCCCAAACATACACAGTACCGGGAGCGGACATCCCCGTTCCATGCAGAGTCGTCCCACAGAAGACAAATACAGAGTGTAGGAAGAAGGGACCCCTGTTTGCTACACCCGGGTGTGGGACCCGAATACACCCACCAAAGGCGACCGTCACTGGCAACTTAGTTTAGCACTGGACTTGTGTGTGATTATTGAACTGTGAGTACACCATTGATCCCCAGTCCAACCTGGCACGCCACCTCCAGCAGCCATTACTCCCGTGTACCAAAGGGCCCCGGGACTACACCTCCCCTACCCGTTGAGGGGATCCCACCTTGCTACCCCGTTCCATCAGCCCCGGGCGCCCCCTTCACCAGGCAGCGGCGGTGTCACCATCCTTCACCGCAACCCACGGGTGGTGTCACCGACACATCAATCCCCTGTAAATATCCCTTTCCGACGGTTGTGAGGACAGACGGCCGTGCGAGCCCGGGTCCGGTCATCACTCGAGCCGCAGCAGCAAACCCGGATCCAAGTGGCCCCAGAAGTGTCAGTGGCCCCCGCCCGCAACACATGGATTAGGCATCAGCTGGAGCCCATTGTGGCAGAGAACAGTACCTCGGGCAGCGTCTGAAAGACTTGTGAGTAAAAACACCTTGAACCGCAGCCCCTGTCTCTCCCTCTCCTTTACCGGTGACGTTGCCCAGTGCAGCGGCACCAATGGGGACTACTACTACCCCCACCATCCTCCCAGGGTAATCCCGCTCCGCCCGTGGGAAGTGACACCATCCTGGCTGCATCCAACATCTGCCCCGGTGAGAGACCCTGCAGTGGCAGCCGCCTACCTGGCTGCATACCACAGGTGGTGTCATGATCCTAATAGACTTTCCTAACCTCCCAACTACTACTTCCATCCTCCCTGCCACCCTCCAATCCTTCTTCCTGTATGCCTCGGGGCAACAGAACCGGGCCAGGCCACCCCGTGACAACGCAGTGGATCTGCACCTCCGGCCCGGCAACAAGTAGGTTAAAACACCTACCCCGTGGGGCACTACATATTCACCACGCTATATTCAGATGTCCCGCCCAGCCATTTTGGCACCTGATTTGCATTTGGGCTTCTTAACCAATCACAGTAATGTCGCAGCCATCTTGGTTATGGCACTACTGTGATTGGCTGGCTGCTCAGCGTCATAGGGTCTATAAAACACCTTCCGCTGCCATTTTGCATACATTGCGTCTGAAGCCTGCATTGTATCAGCCTAAGAATAGAGCGAGCAGCTGCTAGGGAGAGAGTGGAGGCCTCTTAATATCACAAAAAGCCCTTTTCAGGGCTGCCTGCAATGTAGATCAGTGTAGGAGTTTTTAAAGGGACAGATTTCCAAGCAGGGACAGTGTTTAAAACAGTGTGTGTCACTACCTCTATCATACTGTCCAGAAACCAGAATACAATAGCTCTTTTAAGAGCTGATAGCACTGAACAAAGTCACAGCAGGGAGGGAGAGATTGTGAATTAGGTAGGGAATGGGGACCTGTTTCCACAATATTTAGGGGTTGACAGCCTGCCTTGTGGCATCCAGATCACCCACATGAATACGTTGCTAGTGGCTTTTTCAAATAATTACAAAGCAGTACTCTAGCAATCAGCGATAGTCAGAGCACGGTTGAGATTGTTTTACATGAACTTGATTAACGCGTCGACGGCACTCCGGGCAAAATAGTGGTGGTTGGGAACACTGAATTGTGGGGCAGCCACAGCTAAGAGATCACTAAATACTGTGTTCCCTCAAGCCTAAATGGCAACATCTCCACGGCTAGCAGTTTGGCAATGTGCAAGTTTAGGTTTTGTGCCTGTGGGAGCGTGGCTGGGTATTTACGTTTCCTTTCCAAGCTCGCAGGCATGGACAGCTGGACACTTCGCTGGGACAAGGAAGTGGATGTGGTTGATGTTTGCTGGGTCTGTGCAATCACAGCTTGTGGAGAGGATGCATGAGCGCCTGCTTCCTGGACAGCAGATTGTGAAGGACATAGCACAGGTGACATGGCAGTGGTTTGACCTGCAGACAAATCTAGTACCCTGGTGTTCTGCCCACCTACTGTCTGCAGTTTCCAACATCTTGTCTACTCTGTTTGAAACGTAACTTTCCAAAACTGAACTACTTCTATTCCCTCCATCTTTTAACTCCCCTCTTTGTATGTGGTACCACGATAATAACTCCTAGGCAGCAGGATTGCTGTCTGGGTTTTTTTCTCGACCCTGATCTCTTCTTCACCTCCTATATACAATCTCTTGCTCGCTCCTTTTGCTTGTGTGGCGCCCCTGAGGCTTGAGTCACCACAGAGTTCTGCACCTCACCAGAGGTGCAGTATTCATACCGGGTACAGAGGATGTCATTGCCGGTAAACCACCACAATCCACCAAAACACACAGTCGCCCTCTCACCGGGACTGGGTTAGGTTAGGGTCACTTGGATAGTCACCACAAGGTATGGGACCTCTCACCCACTAGTTCAGTAACCCATGGGGGTGGAGCTAGACAACGGGGAGTCAGGCAACACTTGCACACAAACATCCAGTTAGTGACAGTTAGTCAGCAACAGGGAACAAGTGAGACGTGGGGAGAACACGGTCACTGATGGGAGACCTGCACCATAGCTCCCTCAGAACCAAGCGCACAGAACAGGGTGTGGAGCCCTAGGCTGGTGGGCACTGCACGTCCCGCCGGGCAGAGGATTTCAAGTCTTCTGGCCCACACAAAGTGCCTGGGGCACTGCAGCATATAGAGCCAGGAGTAATGACAAAAGATCGACACCAGTAACAGACTCACGCTGCCTGCCTTATGGGACAGGAACGGAGCCAATGCAAAGACTCAGGTCCTAGCGTAGCTTCAAGCCGCAGGGCCTCACACAACACAGTGCAAGTAGAAAGGACTAGCAGAAAGAAACACCGGTTCTGACCTCCGAACTATCCGGGATCGGCTAAGGCCCATGACAGTGGAGTCTGGCAGTCCAAAGGCAGTGACATCTCAGTGAGTAAAGAACTTTGATTGCAACACCTGTGTCGCTCCCTTTCTTCACCGCCTCCAACCCTGTGCTCCGCTGAAAGATTACTACTACTCCCAACCTACCTGTGTGCCTGACCACTGCCTCTGGAGAGCTGTACCAACTTAGCTGCACTACCATCTGCCCTCAAAGGAAACCTCTTGCAGCCGTGGCACCTATTTTAGCCGTACACCACAGGTGGCGTCACAAATAACTACTATCCTCATCATCTTCTCCCATATCTTGACACCGCCAGGGTCACGGAACCGGGCCTAGCTGCTGTGACATCCCAACCCCCTACACTGGCCCGGTAAGCACCCAGACTCCGTGGGCGCATCACTTGCACCTCAAGAACATCTCTAGAATCCGCACCTTTCTTACCATGTAAACTACAAAAACCCTCACCATAGCCTTGATCCACTCCCGGCTTGACTGCTGCAATTCTCTATTAATTGGTCTCCCCCTAACTAGACGCTTTCTTCTACAGTCCATCCTTAATGATGCAGCGAGGATCACCTATCTGGCTAACCGTTACTCGGATGCTTCTGCTCTGTGCCAGTCATTGCACTGGCTACCCCATATATCACAGGATCCAATTCAAAGCTTTCCACACTGTGGCACCCCCTACATCTCCACCCTCATCTCGGTCTATCACCCTGCCCGTTCTCTACGCTCCGCAAACCTCTTTCGACTAACATACACTCTAATCCAAACCTCCCACTCCCAAATCCAAGACTTCTCCCAAGCTGCACCAATCCTCTGGAATGCTCTGACACGAGAAACTAGGACGAACCACAACTTACTCAGCTTCAGACGCTCCCTAAAGACACATCTTTTTAGGGTGGCCTATCACACTCCCTAATCAAATTAAAATTACATAGTCCCTCCACGACTTCTCACAACATAACTCTAAATCAAACTCCACTGTGCCCAAAAGCATCTCAAAGATTGGCTGACTGGTTCAGACAGACTTTATCTATCCCCCATTTCTCATTTCTTTGAGATGGCTGGATTGTCATTGGAAATGAGCAGTGCACCTGCACCTTTCCCCCAACCTTATTGTAGATGTAAGTGACGCGCCCATGGGGTCTTAGCAGGTTATTCGTCACCGGGCCGGTGTCTGTTTGGGTTGTCACAGCGACTTTGCTCGGTTTCGTGAACCCTGCGATGTCAATAAAGATGGGGATGGGGATGATGGGAGTAACTATTCGTGACGCCACCTGTGGTATGCGGCCAGTTATTAGCCGCTGCTGTGGAAATTCTCTCTTCTGGGGCAAATGGTGACGCAGCTCGTGTGTTAGCTATGCCCCAGGGAGGATGTTGGGAGTAGTAGTCGCCTATGGCGCAGGGGCGATGGATGATGGAAGCGTCAGCAATGATGGGACAACTCAGAGGCTGCAGTTCAAGTTCTTTACTTACTGATGTTGTAGCGCCCAGGGAATGGGGTACTCAGCCCCGGGCAGACTTTGCATGTGGGAATGTCACTTCTGGTGGCCGCTGCCCGTTGCCGTGCCCTGGGCCCCTTTTGTACATGGGATGTATTTATAGGGGAGGAAAGTTATTGTCATGTGACGCCACCTGCAGGTTGCAGTTAAGGATGGAAACCGCCGCTGCTAAACGTGGGTACTCCCAGAGCTGATGGTCATGGCAGCTTTGGTGTTGGGCCCTCCACAGGTAGGGCAGTGTCTGGGAACTGTAAGAGTGCAAAATGATGGAGACCACACCAGGTTGACTTTAACAGTCTACTCACATGGACCCTCGGTAGGCTGGTTCCGGTCCCAGGAGTATCAGTGCCAATGTAGTGAACCAGGTTTCTCTGTCCCCGTCACTCTCTTGTAGTTGAGACCCCGTAGCTTGAAGCGTTTGGGGGCCCCGATGGTCTCTTTTGGGGTACAGTCTCCTCCGTACGGCAGGCAGCACGGACCCTGCGGGGAGGTAGGTGTCCGAACCCCGATCCTAGTTTGCTGCTGCCTCCGGATTATTTGGTTCGGTGAAGTTCGTGAAGGTTTCCACACTGTGCAGGTATTTATCAAACCGTTTAAAACTTGACATTTGACCTAGGGCCCCGTGACCCGTTCATGCTCCGGTCCCAGCGGTATCTCCAGTACCCATCCTGGTGACCTCTCTCCCATGCCCCCGGGGGTCATCATTACACGGACCCAGTGCAGGCACGTCCGCACACTTCAACGTGTGCCGTCAGACTACAACTGACTCTCAGACTCTCTAACCCCTCCGACCAAGCTGGCTAAACCCTAATGTTAACCCTTCATGCCCGGTGTGGAGAGTTCACTAGGATTTGATTCGTGTTTTGGTGGTCAATAGCACTGTTACTCCAGGTCCCAGGGGATAGGTCCTGCATTCGCGAGCGGATGCAGTTCATTGTAGTTCCCTGATGGTCTCAGGGGCGCTACAATGTCACACCACCTTTGGAGTGCCGTTTTCCGCTGTGATGGGCTCCAGCCGATCCCGGATAGTTCAGAGGTCAAGGCCGGTCTTTCCTTCTGTGTCTTTTTCCAGTGGTCTTCCCTCCACCCCATCTCCTGGGCCATGGAACAGGTCACGGGTGCCTGCTGCACTCCTCGTGAACCCTGGGATCCCCTTTCTTCCTAAGAACCCGGGTCGAGCCGCCAGCTCCGGAGCACGTGTACCGCCCCCGTGTCAGCGGCCGAGCCACTCGGATCCGGAACCGTGGTGGCTCGAGGGGTCTCCGGACCCGGGGAGGGGTCACGCAGACACTCGAATTTAAAAGGGGGGATATGTACAGGGGAGTTAGAAGTTCGTGACGCCATCCACGGTGCGTGGTAAGATGGAGTACCACCGCTGCTGTTGGGAGCGCCCAGTGGCGGTGGTATGGCAGCAAGGTGTTTAACTCGTCCGTGGATAGAGGGTTCTGCCCCGGGGCCCGGTGATGGTAGTGAAGGGGTGCCGTTGGGGAGGAAAAGGGTTTCTGCGTACTCACTCAGTCCAAGAATACTGACATCGACAACTTGTAAACCAGAATTTTGAGCACCGCTGCAGCAGGGAGGGAGCACGCTTGGATCCGTGCCCGATAGTGTTGCTTGTTAGCCTGTGACCTTTTCCGTGGCACTTTCTTCACTATTTGGACCCTTTAGAGAGAAACTCCACAAAACCAGACAGTTAATGCGGGAGGTCCAATTAAATTTAATGGCCCACCTGCTGCACAAGCTTATATGCATATTAGGGAAAAGAGGAACAGCAAGCTTTTAAAGTGCAAAAATGTGACAGGTTTTTATTATGACAGGTGACAATTCATTACAAGGTTAAAAACACTTAAGAACAGAGACCATAATTAAAAGTGACAATGTCCTATTTCCCCCCATATCCCAACGCACATGTATATATCTGTAAACATAGACATGGAAAGTATGATGGCTATATAGGGGCACAAGAACCAAATTAACACATGTACAGTTCAGTGTTAAAGCCAAAATATGCTGGTAGATATTGCAAAAATGCCCAGATAAATTGTTAGGGGAATCATCCCACTGGATGAGGAGGGGGACATGGAGCCAAAGGTGACCGACTCTAGATGGTAACCAATATGGTCTCAAAGCAACCCTCAGACAAGCCCAACGTACGTTTCAATGACGATTTTCTTATCTTCTTCAGGGGAAAAGGTGCTGTAATGCATGCCCACCAAATGCCGGTTTATAAATGCGCGCTGCTGTAAACAGGAAATCCCCGGAAGTGACGTATCGGCGCATGCGCAGACCGCCGCAGCCGAGCCCAAGCGTCATTACGCCGTCACGCCAATTGGCGCATGCACGGGAGCGGGGACGCGTCACCATGGCTCCCGCGCATACGCGTGGCGTATAGACAGCAGTGTTGACACAGGGCAAGGCAGGACGGACCCCGCACGCGCACAGAAACAGCCGGGGATAGATGTACCATATTGCTGCAAGAGCGGCAAAAGAGTCAATACAGGAAAGAACTGTGTATCCAAAAAGGGGAGCAGAAGTAGGAGGCTTCCGTGTATATATAGGAATATCTTTCTCGTCCTTCCCTCCTACACAGCTGCATAAATTGTGGAGAAAAAACGCCTGGCACAATGTGAGGCGAAATGGATCTCAGTTCTGGACACATTGGTCCCAAAGGGACTAAATGAGTTAATTAGTTACTCATCCTTCCTTTAGATGGGAATGCTATAGCGCCTTTGGGTTCTTTTTGGATTACTCCTTAATGAATAATAAAGCACATGTAAATAGTTAATATTGGCAACTTTTTGCTCCTCTGTGCTGATTCTATGTCTCCTTTCCTTTCATTTCTTGTTTTTATCTATATGTATACATCCTCCCCCCTTTTTTACGTCTCCATTAGCCCATCAATAATATTGCCTGTTTTTGTTTTCAGGATAAACAGTGACCTTTCTCCACAATTTATGCAGCGGTGTAGGAGAGAAGGACGAGAAAGATATTCCTATATATACACGGAAGCCTCCTACTTCTGCTCCCCTTTTTGGATACACAGTTCTTTCCTGTATTGACTCTTTTGCCGCTCTTGCAGCAATATGGTACATCTATCCCCGGCTGTTTCTGTGCGCGTGCGGGGTCTGTCCTGCCTTGCCCTGTGTCAATGCTGCTGTCTATACGCCACGCGCATGCGCGGGAGCCATGGTGACGCGTCCCCGCTCCCGTGCATGCGCCAATTGGCGTGACGGCGTAATGACGCTTGGGCTCGGCTGTGGCGGTCTGCGCATGCGCCGATACGTCACTTCCGGGGATTTCCTGTTTACAGCGGCGCGCATTTATAAACCGGCATTTGGTGGGCATGCATTACAGCACCTTTTCCCAAGAAGAAGATAAGAAAATCGTCATTGAAATGTACGTTGGGCTTGTCTGAGGGTTGCTTTGAGACCATATTGGTTACCATCTAGAGTCGGTCACCTTTGGCTCCATGTCCCCCTCCTCATCCAGTGGGATGATTCCCCTAACAATTTATCTGGGCATTTTTGCAATATCTACCAGCATATTTTGGCTTTAACACTGAACTGTACATGTGTTAATTTGGTTCTTGTGCCCCTATATAGCCACCATGCTTTCCATGTCTATGTTTACAGATATATACATGTGCGTTGGGATATGGGGGGAAATAGGACATTGTCACTTTTAATTATGGTCTCTGTTCTTAAGTGTTTTTAACCTTGTAATGAATTGTCACCTGTCATAATAAAAACCTGTCACATTTTTGCACTTTAAAAGCTTGCTGTTCCTCTTTTCCCTACTATTTGGACCCTGTAGTATGGAACTAGTCAGGTCCCACTCACCCGTATGGCTAATGGAATGAGCTTGCTATCAGGGTTCACGCTTGGGATTTTCTGGACTATGTATTGGGAAAGTCCTATCCCCCTCATTGCGCTAGTACCCCGATTTTGGAGCGGGTGGAGGATGAATCTTGAAGACTTCACCCTCATCGGGTAAATTACCAGGATGCGTGACGCTACTTCCCGGCCTAGGATCCACGTACCGCGTCGTGCCCTGGCCCTTGCCCGGAGATAGCTCAAGGCTGCCGGCTGCCCTCCTTGGCAGATTCGTGCCCCTTGACACGATCCCCTGTGACCGGGGTTCCAGGTCCTACCAGGCCCAGACCAATGTCTGCCACCTAGTATTCTACCGGGAGCCCAGCTCCTGACCTCCTCTATCCTGCTCCTCACACTTCGCACTTTCCCCTACCAACCCCCCAAGTGGGTGGCCCTATTCCCTTCAGGCCCCCCAATGGTGTGTCTGGTGGGTGTGGTGCAGAGTGTTCCTAGGGTTTTGACTGGCTCTGCTCTTAGCAACACCGAAGGACAGGCATCCATAACCAAGAAGGATGCGGATACTGTTCAGAAGGGCAGATTACACAATAGCCTCTGACGACCTGATAGGCCAGGGTGTCACACACGGGCCCCTTTCTGTGCTGAGTCTTGCTACGTCTCTTCTGGAGTCTGACCTGACGCTTGCTTTGCCCAGAGCTAACAAAATGCTGTGTGAGATGGCTCCTCACTTTCCCTGCAGATGCCCCGCCTCCCAGGTTGCTGAACTAGTGGGCAAGAGGTCCCATACCTCAAAATGGCCACCCCGACACCTACCTTAGCCCAGTCCCAGTGACAGAGCTTCCGAGTTGTGTGGTTTACCGGTGATGACATCATCCGTGTCTGAGATGAATACTGCACCCTGGGTGAGGTGCAGTTCCCTGTGGCGCCTTAAGCCGCAGGGGTGCCACATAAGCTCTCATGAGCAGAGTTGTCTTTTTTGCTATAATTATTATATTTTCTATAACTGTTACTTGCTTGTATATGAACTTCTGAATCGTAAAGCACTGCGAAATATGTTGCGCTATAGAAATAAAGATTATTATTATTACTACTATTACTGGGGTGCTTAGCGGTCATGTGGTTTCGCATAGTGTTGGTGCTCAAGTTGCCTTTGCCCTGGCCTCTGCTCAACTTGGTATGGCAGGTGCTACAGATTACAATGTTTTTCTCTGAAGGACTTCCAGAAAAACTTCCAGACAGCGGCTGAACACCCCCTTGCCCGGACTTGGGCCACAAAGGAGGTGCTCTTTGGAACAGTTGACCCAGTTCTCACTCTGGGCAAACCATTACCCCTTGGTGCCTGTGTTGGTGCTAAATATCCATCTTCTTCTGTGATTCTGTGCTGGCTATGCATGTCAACGGTCAAGGTCGGATCAGTGGACTAATCATCGATCACCTCGTCTTCCATCTCATCCTTCTTCCCAGTTGAGATTGTAGGCTGATCTGATGGCAACTGTGTCTCCTCATCATCAGCCTCCACCTCTGGAGACAGTAAATCATATTCCTCAAAGTGGATTTCTTCTGGCTGTAGGTCCTCAAATACTTGCGCATTAACGCACGCCACCTACTCATGTCCCTCTTCAATGCTACACGGTGAGGCTATGTTCATACTGGGTGTTTTTGCAACTTTTTTAGTTACGGATTTGCCTTGGTTTTATGCAAATCCATGCTAATAAAATGCTGCTTTTTACAGTCCCAGCAAATGTCGCGGGCGGGGGGTGCGCTGCGCTCACCATGCTCGGGTCCGGCGCTGCTGCTGCTCGGTGGCTCGAGCGGTGGGCCGGATCCGGGGACTCAAGCGGCGCTCCTCGCCCATGAGTGAAAGGGGTGGTTTTGTTGGTGTTTGGGATGTCGGTTTGTGACACCACCCACGGTGTGTGGTGAGGTTGGGGCACCACCGCTGCTCTGTACGGGGATCCCGGGAGCGATGACAGGGAGCAGCTGGGATGTTTCTCTCCCCTCCGTGGGTAGAGGGATTTTGGCAGTCCAAAGGCCCGGAGTTGTTGTCTGTTTGGTGGATTGCGGGGCTTGGCCAGGTGCAGGGTCGCGGGGCAGCGCAGTGCCAGACGGCACGGTGGTACTTACTCAGCCAGTAACGCACACGGAGTCTCTGGTAAAACAAACGGCTGGATGGACGAGTCCTACAGACGGCTGCGACGGTCACTCCCGGTTGGTTGGCGGTAACTGTCTCTCCCTGCACCGGTGTTATGTTCTCGGCCCTGATGGTTTCCCACCGGTAACCTGCTCCCCAGCAGTATGTTGGCTAAGGGAGCCCCTTTTGCCCGCAGGCTCTGGCCCTGGGAGCTCTAGCTCTGGCGGTAGCTTTATCTCCCTCACGGTTTGGACGGTTGCCTTCAGTCGGGTCTTTACTGCTGGGAAACCCTGGAGGTTCCCATCGCTGACTGATTTGACCGGTTTAACGGCGACTCCTAGCCTGGTCGGGGTCCATAGGCACTGCCGGATGGTGCTGGCTTCTCTTCGCTCCCCGATCCAGTACCAGCGGGCCACCGCCCGTCCCTGGTACTTACGGTTGTGCGTCAATCGGCCTCCCCTGCAGACGGTCACCACCGTCTGCCAACCTTGCTGTTCCTGTGCCCGGGCCACGTACCCGGACAAGGCCAGTCAGTTCCTCCACTACTACTTCCTTCACTCACGCTCTACACTCCACTTCACTATCTGACCTTCTTTCCCGCCTCCAGGACTGTGAACTCCTCGGTGGGAGGAGCCAACCACCTGGCTCCGCCCCCACCTGGTGTGGACATCAGCCCCTGGAGGGAGGCAACAAGGATTTGTGTCTGACTTAGATGTTCCTAACCGGGGTGTGGGGTGTGTTGTTGCAGTACCTGTGACGTCCTGGCTTGTCCAGGGCGCCACACAAAGTCTATGAGATCTCATGCACATACACACAAACACATCAGGATTTTTTCCTGACGGTTTTGTGAACCACCTCCATTTTTGCTGCCTTATGAAAAGAATGAGCACGTAAATTCTCTTCAGCACTTTTGCTATGGTTTTTCACCCTAGTGCATACCTCCCAAGTTTTGTAGAAAGGAAAGGAGGAAAAAAGTCTACAGCACGCTCATCGCACCGCAGCAAATTTTGGCCACGCCCCTAGCCACACCCATTTGGCAGTAAGGGTCATTCACCAGATGCCCCGGGTTGTTCATTCATAATCATAGCAATTTTCTTATATTTATATATGTCACTATATGACATGTTGCTTCTTTGTGCCTATAAAGCTGTTTCTTTTTGTTTCTGCCACAGTCTGCACCAAACTACACAATCCATTTTTGCAGCATTGTTTCTGCCTTTTCTCCATTATTTAATGTGTTTTTGGTTCTGAGTCGCCCACCACAGCGCCGCAGCGGTCGCCTGTGGGACACTACGGGGACTTCTTTGTAGGGACCCTTCTGGCCACAGGTATGTCAGATTCACTTGTAGAGGAGTCGTGACGCCACTCTCGGTTTTGCGGTCAGGATGAGGGGTGACCGCCACTACAGTTTAACGAGCGTCTGGGGCTGATGGTGTCTGCAGTCCGATGGTATAGCCTCCCGAGAGTGAAGCTGGCCCCAGGGGCTCTGGTGTAAGTGCGTAGTGCAACAGGTCGCAGAAGAACTCACACACAGTCCAGAAAGTCTTTTAACTTGTTTACTCACTTTTAGTTGGTTGGTGAGATACCCGGGCGATGCTGAGATTATACCAAGTGGAACCAGGATATCCTGCAGGCCGTTCTGAGGGTAACTATTAACTCGCCTTCCTTGCACTTCTTTTGATTCGGATAACCCCTGACTTGCAGTATCGTGGGATTCATCCAGGGAAAGTTGCTACTGACTCGCCTTCCCTCTCTGGCCCCTTTTCCGGCAGTGTGGACCAGGTGAGATGGCTTCTGACCCTATCTCTTTATGGGTCCCCCTGTTTCTGCTGAGGCAAAATTGATGTAAATTGATGTCTTGCTCTAGGGACCTGTTCCCTGTGCATGTGTAGTTACCAGCAACCCCCGTACTCGACTGCCTCTCTTCAGGTGTCTTTCAGGCTGACTTTCTGGTCACTGTACTCCCCTGCTAACAGCTACCACACCTGCAGGGTCTGACTAGCATGGCTGTACGTCTGCCTCATTCAGCAACTTCTGTACACTCTGCTCTCAGACTGGCTCGCTCCTCCAACTTTCCTTGCAGCCTCTTCAACTTAGCTTCCAGACCCTCTCCTGTGTGTACACACCTCATTCTGGCCTTTGGAATTTCCTAGAAGCACTGTCCCAGCATGGGTGCAGTACTCTGTGGTGCCTGACCAGGTCAGGGGCGCCACAGTTCAGATGTGAATCTGTTTTTTTAAATGTTTTTATAGTACAGATAAGCTTTGTCCTGCGTTTTTTTTTTTTAAGCTTCAGGATTCATATCTGCACCAAACATGTACCAAATAAAGGGGGACAATGCATAAAAAAATACCGCAAACACGCAATAATCAGAGAAGAACATTATTGCGGTGGGGTGCGGACACCTGCAGAAAAAACGCAGCATTTACACTACATGTGAACATGACCTCAGCAATACATTTTTATTACATTTTTTATGGGTTTAAATAAAGAAAAATGATAAATTGCGACTTTTTTTTCTTTTACCGATCCTCATAAATAATCTAATCGCTGTGTTGTTTAGGTCATTACGATTACAGGGACACCAAATATTTCCATGCTATTTGCTGATTTGTGATGTTTATTATTTTATGAATTAAAAGTGTAATAAAATTACATTATTCTATTTTTTTTTGTATTATTTTTAGTAATTTTATTAGAAGCAAAAAAATTATTTTTCTCTCCCTCTAGAACACAGGACACAGAGATGCTGCTATGTACAATGGAGCTCTATATCCTGTGTAATCTGCTGTGTAATCAGAGGCAGCATTGTAGGTTCATCTATATAAAATACTTCCTCTGACATCATCATTCCTTGTGGCTCAACAGCTTGAAAAGCTAGGTGGGCTGCTGGACACATGTTTGAAAGTTGCTGGTTTGAATCCAAAGTGGTGAAAATAAATTATATATTAGTATTTTTTTTCTCATTTCTTTATAGTAGTTTTATGGGAACAAATTAATCTGACTTTTTCCTTCACTTACAAAGACATGCAGTATTTCTATCTATCCATTATGTATTTATCTATCTTTCTATCATGTATCTATTATATACCGTATTTTTCGGATTACAAGACGCACTTTTCTTCCCAAAAATTTGGGAGGAAAATGAGGGGTGCTTCTTAAAATTTGAATATAGCTTTACCTGGGGTTCCTGTCTGTAAGGCGATCGGGCGGCCGGGTGCCTGTGGCTGAGTGCAAGCGGCCAGGTACCTGTGCTTGCATGCGGGTGGCAGCCGGGTGCCTGTGCCTGCATGCGGGAGACAGCCGGCACTGACAGGCACCCGGCTGCCACCCTCACACAGGCACAAGGCTGCCGCCCGCACACAGCCATAGGTACCCGACTGCCACCTGCACGCAAGCACAGGTACCTGGCCGCTTGCACACAGGGTGTGCGGGCCGCCTGCTGGCTTCCACTGTGCATGCGGCGGGCGGCTGTGCAGCAGGTTACCCAGTTTGTCCGTGGTCCCAGTTTCAAATGATGGCGCCAGGAGCGGGCGCGTGCACTCCGCTCCGAGAGTCAGCGCGTGCACAGATGGAGCCCTTGGATGAGAGCTCCATCTGCGCATGCGCCGCTCCAGGCACCATCATGTGAATCAAGACCGCGGAGACTGGGACGCTCACCGCACTGGTCTGCTGCACGACTCACCCGCCGCCGCTGCTGCTGCCACCACGGACGCCGCTGCTGCCGCCACCATGGACGCCGTGGCTCCTGCCACTATGGACGACGTCGCACCTGCCATCACGGACGACACCGCACCTGCCACCACAACCTCTGCCTCCTGTGACCCCGCTTCACCATCACTGCTGCCCCCCTCCGGTAAGAGAACACCGGAGTATAAGACGGGCCCAATTTTATTTTTTTTACCTTTTTTATGTCTAAATTTGGGGTGCGTCTTATAATGCGAAAAATACGGTATCTATCCTTCTATTTATTATCTATCATATATCTATTATCTATCTATCATGTATCTATTTATCTATGCATCTACAGTATCTATCTATACCGCTATTATGTATCTATCATGTATCTATCCCTCTATCATGTATCTATCCCTCTATCATGTATCTATCTATCTATCCATGTATCCATGTGTGACGCCTCTGGACTATTGAGGTCGTCACAGAGTACTGCACGCTCTCTCTCCAGTGCAGGATTCAACCCCCCATGGTTCTGGGTTCCCATCCTGCAGTACTGCCTCCACGAGTATCTAAAATCCTAGTCACATCTCGCACCACACCCTGTCAGGCACACCAGTGAGCTGCTAAGCTGGAATAGGGCCGCCCACCTAGAGGTCAGGAAGGGAGGTGGGAGGTGACAAGGCAGTCGAGTGATAGCCCTCGAGCTGTGAGGAGCTCGGAGGAAGCTGGGAGTTGTAGCTCCCAGGGGAGAGGCAAACTAGGTCGCAGACGGTGATCTGGACCTAGAGGAGTCGGACCCCCAGTGCAGGGGATTGAGGCTAGGTGCCTGGGACCTATCTTGGAGGACTGTCAGCAGCCTGAGCCTAATCACCGGTCTGGGACCGAAGATACGTCGGGGTACACGGACCCTAGGTCGGGGAGAGGCTTCAAGCAAACCAGCAATTAACTTGCGGAGCACAGGGCCTCTATGGACTGTTCCCACGAAGCTCAGAGATCGGGGGCACTAGCGCAATGAGGGGAATAGGGCTTTCCAAGCAAAGCAGTCCACTGAAATTCCAAGCGTGATCTCCTGAAAGCAAGCTCTTCTACTTCCACAGTGGAGAGCGGAACCCAGTAAGCTCCAAGCTTACGAGCCACTTGGACACTTTAAAATACTGTGCCCGGAGGCAGGTCATGGACCACTAGGCCGCAGGTTCGTAAAAGGCTACACCAAGATGGCGGCTCCCTTACAAAATCTCCTGGTGGGGCAACCAAATCATGGCAAGCCCTCTGGCCCTCCGTTCAAGTGGGGTGAGGAACAAGAAGACTCCTTCAGGCAGATGAAGTCAGCTCTGACAGGGGATAAGATCCTCGCATATCCCGACTGTGGTCTCCCGTTTGTATTGTACACGGATGCCAGCAACGTAGGATTAGGAGCAGTCCTGTCCAAGGTGCAGAAGGGCAAGGAGAAGGTGATTGCCTATGCCAGCAGGAAGCTGCGGACTACAGAAAGAAACCCTGAGAACTATAGTTCTTTCAAGTTGGAGTTCTTGGCACTCGTATGTGCCGTAACCGAGACATTCAAGCACTCCCTGGCCTCCACAAAATTTACCATGTACACGGATAATAACCCGTTGACCCACCTGGACACGGCGAAGCTTGGAGCGATGGAAGAGCATTGGGTTGCAAGACTGGCGAACTATGATTTCACTATAAAATAAATGGCTGGCCGCAAGAACACCAATGCGGATGTACTTTTCACAATGCCCTATTTACCCGATGATGGAGAGGATGAAGATTACCTGGAGGAGATTGAATTGCCTGCCTTCCATCAGGCCTGTTAGCGTAGAACAGCCCCGTTCCCATAGTAGTCAACAGGAGGCAACCTTCAATCCATTACCCCATCACGGTTGGCAGGAAGCTCAGGATGGTGATCCTGCAATCAGACTAATCAAAGCACTAATAGCCCAAGCTGGCTCCTGTCTTGAACCAGGTGCTCCAGAAGAAGCTAAGAAGTTGTGGCAGGACAAGAGTCGACTGTATCTCCATCGAGGAAAGTTCTGCAGAAGTCCCACCAATCCTAAGACGCATGAAAGAATATGCCAGATAGTGTTACCTAAAGCATATGTCCCGGTGGTCCTGGAAGCATACCACGACAGAGCAGGGCACTTTGGATGGAAGAAGTTGGAGATGTTGCTGAGAAGTCGCTGAGAAGTCGCTTCTATTGGATTGGGATGAGAGACATCATAGAAGCCTGGTGCAGGAACTATGGTCCTTGCGCCTTGAGGAGGAAAGATAGCACCAGTCAGCGTGCACCACTCCAACCAATAGTCACCAAGCAGCCCTTGGAGATTGTAGCTTTGGATCACGTCAAGCTAACCCCAAGCAGGAGTGGTTACAGCTATGCACTCATGATGGTGGACCACTATTCCCGATTCCTGGTGGTGGTACCTGTGAAAGATTTACCTGCCAGCACAGCGGCGAAGGCATTCCAAACACACTTTTGCAGGCCGCATGGGTATCCCGACCAAGTCCTCATTGATCAAGGTCCAGCGTTTGAGGCTGAAATCTTCAAGGAATTCTGTAGTCTGTACAGGTGTAAGAAAATGCTGCTAATGTTGAATGAAAATGTGATTATGCAGGAAAGTCACCTGATTTTCTAAAAAATTAAACATGGACCATGGCTTTAGGACTGGCAGCGGCCAGTTTGGACTTGTGCTTTTTGTATATTGTTGCGCCCAGTGCACCCACCAGAGTCGTCTTTTATGCCTCCAGGGCTTCAATCCTGTCACCGAACCAAGAAGGAAGCGGCTGTTTGGGTGGTGGGTTGAAGGGAGAGGGACATTGGGAATGGATTGTTGAAGGAAGGTGTTGCAGTAGAGGCTGAGCACCGACTACCGCTACAACCGGTAGCGTTCCCAGGGTTCTATTAATAAAAAAATGAACTCTAAGAGTTTTAAATGCAACGTTTAAGTAATGTGCCTCCCCTGTGAGGGATGTGATTATTAATAAAACTTGTTATTTTTCTCTTCTCTAGTTAACAAAATATACCTCTGGATGTCCTGTAGCTCGGGGACAAGCTACGTTTAACCAAGGGGGTATGTGACGCCCCTGGACTATTCAGGTCATTACAGAGTACTGCACGCTCTCTCTCTCCAGTGCAGGATTCAACCCCCATGGTTCTGGGTTCCCATCCTGCAGTACTGCCTCCACCAGCATCTAAAATCCTAGTCACATCTCGCACCACACCCTGTCAGGCACACCAGTGGGCTGCTAAGCTGGAATAGGGCCGCCCACCTAAGGGTCAGGCAGGGAGGTGGGAGGTGACAAGGCAGTCAAGTGGTAGCCCTTGAGCTGTGAGGAGCTCGGAGGAAGCTGGGAGTTGTAGCTCCCGGGGGAGAGACAAACTAGGTCACAGACGGTGGTCTGGACCTAGAGGAGTCGGGCCCCCGGTCCCAAGGGATTGAGGCTAGGTGCCTGGGACCTATCTTGGAGGATGGTCAGCAGCCTGAGCCTAATCACCGGTCCGGGACCGAAGGCACGTCGGGGTACACGGACCCTAGGACGGGGAGAGGCTTCAAGCAACCCGGCAATTACCTGCGGAGCACAGGGCCTCTATGGACTGTTCCCATGAAGCTCAGAGATCGGGGGCACTAGTGCAATGAGGGGGATAGGGCTTTCCAAGCAAAGCAGCCCACTGAAATCCCAAGCGTGAGCTCCTGAGAGCAAGCTCTTCTACTTCCACAGTGGAGAGCGGGGCCCAGTAAGCTCCAAGCTTACGGGCCACTTGGACACTTTAAAATACTGTGCCCGGGGCCAGGTCACAGACCACCAGGCAGTGCTGCATGGGACCGGACCCGGACAAGCTCCCCCAGGAGGGCAGCGGCACCCAGAGACTTGGTTTACCACTTTGTCAGCGTCTCCTTTCTTGCTGAGTGAGTACCTGATTAAACCCTGCAACCAGCAAGCCTGCGCCCCCCTGCACTCTATTCCACTATTCAGGGTCTCGGGGCCTTTCCCTACCTGTGGAGGGTAATGTCATCTAGCTGCCCCACTCCATCACTCCGGGTACTCCCAACGGTAGCGGCGGTACTCCCTATTACCGCACACCACGGGTGGCGTCACAAACTATATATCTCCCCTGTCAATAGCCCCCTTCTTCATTTGGGTGTGACCCTTACCCCCGCGTCCGGAGACCCTCGAGCCACAAGTAGTGACATCCGAATCTGATCGGTTCGACCGCTGCTGGGGTGGTACACATGTATCTATCTATCCATGTACCCATCCATCTATCCATGTACCCATCCATCTATCCATGTACTCATCCATCTATCCATGTACTCATCCATCTATCCATGTACCCATCCATCTATCCATGTATCCATCCATCTATCCATGTATTATTATTATTATTATTTCTTTTTATACCATTCATTCCATGGCGCTTTACAGTGAAAGAGGGTATACATACAACAATCATTAACAGTACATAACAGACTGGTATAGTATCCATCCATCTATCCATGTATCCATCCATCTATCCATGTATCCATCCATATATCCATCTATCCATCGATATATCCATCTATCCATGTATCCATGTATCTATGTATCCATCTATCTATCAATACATCTATCTATACATCAATCTATCTATGTATCCATCTATGTGGGTGTGCCACCCCCGTGCCAGTAGCCGGTGCTGCTCTGATCCGGACCCGCTGCGTGGCTCGAGGGATTCTCCGGACCCAGGGGTCACGTGGACACGCCGAATGAAAAGGGGGATGCAGTTGTACGGCCTTGACCGTATTCGATTCGTGACGCCACCCACGGTGTGTGGTGAAGTGGGACACCACCGCTGCTATTGTGGGATACCCAGGGGAGATGTAATGGCAGCCGGATGTTAACCCCTCCGTGGGTAGGGATGGTTGCCCAGGGGCCCAATGTCTCTGTGCAGGGTATGGCGATGGCAGGGACTTGCGCAGTCGGACGGATCAGGGGATGTTTGGTTACTCACAAACAAATGAATCACATGAGTCTTTTGGTAAACCAAGGTGCTGGTGGCCAGCCGCCGCGGCCGGTTGTACTCTGGTTCCCCACCCGGGCTGGTGGTCGCCATCTCTTCCTCTGCACTGGTTGTGGTTGTGTGTTTGGACTTCCCGGTGTGGAACACGGGAGTCCACTCCCGGCTTTCAGTGTGCCTGAGGAGCCGTGCCCGCTGACGCTGACCCATGGGATCTATGGGCCCTGGCGGTTGCCCTATCCCTATCTGTGGGTGGTTGTCTGCTTTTGGGACTTTGGTTGGGACAGGACCTGTAATCCTGCCCTCAATCGGTTGATTAGCTAGGCCGTTGGTTTCAGTTCTGGCTTCAGGGTCCGAGTACACCTTCTGTGCACGGTTTCCGGTCGGGTCTCCGGTGTCAGTACCGGCGGGCTCCAACCCTGCTCCGGTCCTCCTCGGATCTGTCTAGCCGTCTTCCCGTCTCCTGCTGACGGAAAACACCGTCTGCCACCTAGCCAAGGTACCAGGGCTCCAACCTTGGCACCGTTCAACTCCATACACCTAGCTCCAGCCCACACTCCTCTCAACTTGAACTCCAACTCAATCTGTTTGCTTAACTGCTTAACTGACTGTTTTCCCACCCCCCGGCTGTCTAGACCCCTAGGTGGGCGTTTCCTATCTGCCTGGTCCCACCCACTGGTGTGCCTGTCTTGCCCTGAGGGGGGTGACTAGGATTTCAGGTCAGGTGTATGTGACCTAGGTGAGGGATGGTGTTATGCGGGGGCCTATTGTGTGACCACCTGGTTTTGCCAGGGCGTCACATATCCATCTATCCATCCATCTATCTATCCATGTATCTATCTATCTATCCATGTATCTTATCTATCCATGTATCTATCTATCTATCCATGTATCTTATCTATCCATGTATCTTATCTATCCATGTATCTATCCATCTATCCATGTATCTATCCATCTATCCATCTATCCATGTATCTATCCATCTATCCATGTATCTATCCATCTATCCATGTATCTATCCATCTATCCATGTATCTATCCATCTATCCATGTATCTATCCATCTATCCATGTATCTATCCATCTATCCATGTATCTATCCATCTATCCATGTATCTATCCATCTATCCATGTATCTATCCATCTATCCATCTATCCATGTATCTATCCATCTATCCATGTATCTATCCATCTATCCATGTATCTATCCATCTATCCATGTATCTATCCATCTATCCATGTATCTATCCATCTATCCATGTATCTATCCATCTATCCATGTATCTATCCATCTATCCATGTATCTATCCATCTATCCATGTATCTATCCATCTATCCATGTATCTATCTATCTATCCATCTATCCATCTATCCATCTATCCAGCCATCCATCCATCCATCCATCCATCCATCTGTGCCGGCCCTGCAGCAGTTGAACTGCTCGAATCCGGGGGTTGCCATGGCTCGAAGGTCTCCGGACCCGGGGGCTTGCAGCAACTTCAAATGTAAGGGGGGGAGGGTATTTACAGGGGATAAATGTTTGCGACGCCACCTGCGAGTTGTGGTAAGGGGAGTACCGCCGCTGCCAAAAGGAGTATCGGGGCAGATGGTGTGGGGCAGCAAGGTGTTAGTCCCTCCGCAGGTAGGGAAGGCCCCGGACAGTGAAGGGGAGAGAGTGAGCGGGCGGCTTGGCCTTAGGAAAGCAGGATGCAGGAGTCAAGTTACTCACTGCGGTAGTCTTGGTGCTGAATTAGGTGGAATAAGCAGACACACACAGATGGAAAACCAAAGTCTCTAGGTACCGCAGTCTCTGCGGGGGAGCTGTTATGATACGATGTTCAACAACTACCATGGAGCAGTTTACCCGAGCCGTAGGGCCCTAATGCTGACTGCAGCCCTGAACCTAATGCCAAATAGAAGCAGCCGGGTGGCACGCCTAACGCTCCCTATGTACCTCAAACCCAGCTGGAGAACTACATAAACCTAAAGGCAGAAAGTAGAAAAGCTATCTTGCCTCGGAGCAGATTTTCCACAAAGGAGATAGAAAGACCACCACATATAATAACGGTTAGCAAAATGAAAGGACGCACACTGTCAGAGCTAGATTGAGCAAAGGGAGGCCATGTGCTAATTTCTAGGTTACAAAAAAGGACAGGGTAGTGAACTCTGCAGTCCGCATAAAAATCCTAATATCCTACACAGAGTATGCAAAAGGAACAAGTAACCTAGTACTCATATACGTACGTACTCCGTACAATGCTCGGGTAACAGTGCAGAAAAATGACTAACAAAAAACCCTGCAACTAAAGGGTACTTTACACGCTGCGATATCGCTAGCGAGCGTACCCGCCCCCGTCTGTTGTGCATCACGGGCAAATCGCTGCCCGTGGCGCACAACATCGCTTACACCCGTCACACGGACTTACCTTCCCTGCGACGTTGCTGTGGCCGGCGAACCGCATGTACCGCCCCCTTAGAAAGGAGGCGGTACATGCGGCGTCACAGCGACGTCACACGTCTGCCGCCCAATAGAAGCGGAAGGGCGGAGATGAGTGGGACGAACATCCTACCCACCTCCTTCCTTCCTCATTGCGGCCGGCTGCAGGTACGAGGTTGTTGCTCGTTCCTGCGGTGTCACACATAGCGATGTGTACTGCCGCAGTTACGACAAACAACCTCGCTACTGAATAGACAACAATTTTTGGTAAGTGAACGACGTCTCACATATCAACAATTTTTGCCTCTGTCCGTGGTGCTGATCCTCGGTCTCCAGCCCTCCCGTCTCCCCGCTGCTGCTGCTGCCAGGCAGTGAAGTGAATATTAAATGAGAATAATGAGTGGCGGTCGGCATCAAGAGGTAGCAGCGGCAAAGACAGGAGGGCTGAAGAAGGTGAGTAAATGTTTTGGTTTTTTTTCACTGACACGTGTGTTTTCTCCTGCGCGTGTCACATGGGACTGCATCCACACTACACCCGTGTGGTACGGGTGCGGGCCTGTACAAATCACTCGTCAGACCACACTTGGAGTATTGTGTGCAATTTTGGGCGCCGGTGCTCAAGAAAGACATTACTGAACTTGAAAGTGTTCAGAGGCGGGCTACTAAAATAATAAATGGAGTGGGTGCATTACAATACACGGAAAGGTTAACAAAATTAGGTCTATTTTCTCTAGAAAAGAGAAGACTTAGGGGAGACCTAATAAATATGTACAAATATATCAGATGGCCATATAGAGATCTCTCCCATGATCTGTTTGTACTAAGGACTATGACAAGAACAAGGGGGCATTCTCTTCGATTGCAGGAAAGAAAATTCCTACATCAGCATAGAAGAGGGTTCTTCACGGTAAGAGCAGTGAGGCTCTGGAACTCTCTTCCTGAGGAAGTGGTGATGGCCAACTCACTGAATGAATTTAAGAGAGGAATGGATGCTTTCCTTGATAGCAAAAGTATAGAAGGTTATAAATAGCATAATCTTACAGGTAGATAGAAGAGCGACCAAGATTATTAGAGGAATGGGTGGGCTGCAATACCAAGACAGGTTATTAAACTTGGGGGTTATTTAGTTCGGAAAAACAAAGGCTTAGGGGGGATCTAATCACAATGTATAAACATATGAGGGGACAGTACAGAGACCTTTCCAAAGATCTCTTTACACCTAGGCCTGCGACTGGAACATGGGAGCATCCGCTACGTCTTGAGGAAAGAAGGTTTAATCATAATCACAGACGAGGATTCTTTACTGTACGAGCAGTGAGACTATGGAACTCTCTGCCACATGATGTTGTAATGAGTGATTCACTACTAACATTTAAGCAGAGCCTTGATGCCTTTCTTAAAAAATGTAATATTACCAGTTATGTATATTAAATTTTGTGACAGGGTGTTGATCCAGGAAACTAGTCTGATTGCCGTATGTGGAGTCAGGAAGGAATTTTTTCCCCATTAGAGCTTGTTTGACACATTGGGTTTTTTTTGCCTTCCTCTGGATCAACATGTTAGGCTACGGGTTGAACTAGATGGACTTAGAGTCTCCCTTCAACCTTAAAAACTATGAAACCCGTGCTGCCGAAGAAAACACTGACATGTCAGCGTTTAGAAAAACGCACACACGTACAAACGCACATGGACACATGTTCCGTGTGGTTTTACGTGTCTGTGCCTGCTACAATAGGGTAGCATTGCTTAACGTGTCTCCGTGCCGCCGGTACGTGCAAAAAATGACAAACACGTGCCGGCGGCATGGATGTGTGTCGCAGGTCTTAGTAGAAGGCAGTAAAGCAGAACCACTCTGGCCTAAGGCTATCAGACGACTGGCAACAGCATGAAGTCCAAACACACCTATATCCAGATCAAGCCAGCACTGAAAATCAGGTGTGCAACAATCCAGTCACAGACCTCAATGCACCAACACCAGCGACCACCGGGGGAAGCCCAAGAGCGGAACCCATCCAGACAGCATTCACAACAGTACCCCCCCCGCTTGAGGAGGGGTCACCGAACCCTCACCAGGGCACCCAGGGCTATCTGGATGCGACTGATGGAAAACCTGCACAAGCTCCCCAGCATGAATATCAGAGGCAGAGATCCAAGAATTATCCTCCTGTCCATAGCCTTTCCACTTAACAAGATACTGTAATTTACGCCTAACAAGCCGAGAATCCAAAATCTTTTCTACATCATATTCCAACTCTCCATCCAACAACACAGGCTCGGGAGGAGCCACAGGGTCCACATGTCTCCTCAACAAAGATTTATGAAACACATTATGAATTCGGAAAGTCTGAGGAAGAGCCAAACGACAAGAGACGGGGTTAATCACTTCCAATATCCGGTACGGCTCAATAAAACGAGGCTTAAACTTAGGGGATGATGCCTTAAAAAAAACAAATCTGGAGGACAGCTGTGGCGCCCCAGGACCTGGTCGCCACAACAGCATTGCCCTCCCAAAAGGGTTAATGCTGAGCCTGGAGGTAATTGGGAGATCTATTGGCCAGTAAGTTAACACTCAACACAGTTCTCCCTCCGGCCAGCAGGGGGAGCTCTGAACCTGGAACTTCAGGGAGCATTCCTTAAGTCTGGCTGGAAGGAGGAAGTGGTAGTTAGTCTGGAGACAGGAGTGAAAGAGTGCAGACGCAGGGTAGTGCTGCCTTGTGAAACTGGGGCCTAGAGCTTGGATAGCTTGGCCCAGTGAAGCAAGGGGAGCAGAGAGGCACAGCAGAGACTCAGACATCGGAGTCTGTAGTTGCCAGGGCATAAAATCCATCCCTGGTAGCTGAATCCGGAGGGCAGGAGAGCTGCAAGCCCCCTGTCCCAGAAGCAATCTGAAGGTACAACTGCATCCCAAGGGCCTGGTGTGGGCTCCAGCAGAGAAGCACCAGAGAGGGCCTGCGCAGTCTACCACACAGAAAAGGGGACGAACAACAAGTCCCAGCAGCAAGAGGGCAATTGCAAACCTAAAGTGCAGTGTCCTAAAACAGCAGAGAAAGATTAAGGAGTAGGCCTCATACTCAACTGGCCAAAGATCACCCCAGGCACTTCCAGGCCGGCCGGATCATCTTTACCATCTGTGACGGTCTCCCTGGACTAAGTTTCTGCCGAGTAAAAGAGGAGAAGGTAAAGAGACTACTGTTTGTGCCTGTTTCTTTCATTGCTTGTCGGCCCTGCACCGTGTTAGTCACACAGCACCATAGACTTCCACAAGCACCAACTGTGCCCCGGGCATTGCTCCACCTGTGGGGAGCAGTACCACCATTGCTGCTATAACATCATCCCGGTGGCCTCACACAGCAGCGGCGGCTTAATAGCCGCAGACCACAGGTGGCGTCACGAATACAAACTTAAAGTCATCCGCCACATATTCAACTGACACCCACCAGGGCCACGGAGCCGGGCCCAGCCACCACTGACTACCACCGGACTAGTCCGGCCCGGCACCGGGTGTCCCATAGCCCTGGGGTGGGCGAGTCAACTTTTGGCGTCACGAACAGGATTTCGTGCCCGGTCACACCGGGTACTGTGCGCCTGCAGGAATTGTGCTTAAAAGACTGTGTACTGTCTGTAAACCGCCGCCGCCATTAGCCTCGCCGAGCGCAGGAAGAAGGGGGGCGTGCCTGAAAAAGAGCGCGAAGGGAGCGCGCCATCAGAGCAGAGCGCTGTTAACCCCGCGCGACCCAGAAGGAAATTTGAAAAGTGAACGGAGCCTGGTAAGGTTCACTAAGGGGGAGGAAGATGTCCGACTCAGAGGGAGAGCAGGTGGCTGCCATCGCCCAAGGCGCCGCAGCACCGGCCGAAGCAGTCCCAGTCGCCGTCGCCCCGGCCCCCACTGTAGCGCCGGTAATGCCGATCACCATGCCGTACATCCCGGGAGCAGAATGGCTGCCGCAGTACTCCGGGGAGTCCCATACCTTGAGTGACTTCAGAGAAAGCCTGCACAGCTTATTCCGGGTGTATCCGCTGACTGAGAGCCAGAAGGTGGGCATAGTAATGGGACAGCTAGCCGGCGCAGCCCAGCGTGAAGCGAAGTCCTGGCCTGATACAGATAAAGGGACAGCAGCCCAGATACTGGCCAAGCTAAAGAGTACGTTTGACACCCGCACCGCAGCAGAGATAAAGATGAGATTCTTTGGGTGCAAGCAGCGGGCCACAGACAGCATAAGGGACTATGCCTTAAACTTGCAGGAGGCCCTGAAAGCAGTTAAACAGGTGGATCCAGAGAGTGTACGTGAAGAAGACAAACTCCTAACTGAGCAGTTCATAGAGGGGCTCCTGTCAGATGCCCACAGGACCCAGCTGCGTATCATGGTCCTGCAGAACCCTGCTCTGGACTTTGCCAAGTTTAAGGACCAGGCCATCAGGGTACTGAGAGAATCTACACCGAATGACCCAGTACCCCTCCGGCCTCTTGCTATCACGTACCCCGGGGTGGTGCCTGCAACACGAGCCACTGCAGGGGCTGAGGCGCAGTCCCTGGATAAGGATCCCACTGCAGAGCTCAGACAGCAGTTCCAGGAGCTGACCAAGACTGTGGCTGCCCTTGCCAAGACCGTGCAGTCTCTACAAATGACCCCCTCGCCTGCAAAAATCGAGTTGGCCTCCAGCCCAGATGACGTCCCATGGATGCGACAGAGGAGGATTCCGCCGACCCGAGGCAGAGACACAGACCGGTATGATTCAACAGGACAACCGATCTGCCGCCACTGCAACCAGGCGGGCCACATTGCACGACGCTGTCCTTTAAATGGGCTGAGCCTGGGGCCAGGAGCCAACCCCCAGGTGTAAGGAAGCCTGGCTCAAACCCCAGCCGCAGCAAGTATGTGGGAGGACGACCGGTCCTTCCCATTGTGCTGGATGGGATCCCTTTGAATGCCCTCCTGGATACGGGGTCCCAGGTAACAACCATCCCCCACAAACTGTACAAAAGATATTGGGCTGATTCAGACATTGACCATGGCCCAGATGATGATTTAACAATTGTGGCCAGTAATGGTCAGCCCTTACCTCAAATTGGGTACAAAGTGGGGCCATTAAAGTGGGGCGGGTGGAATTGCCATGTCAGGGGATGATAATTGTAGATATTGATCGCAAAGAATCTGACCCACTGCTAACCCTTGGTACAAATGTGATAGAAAATTGTATTGCCGAAGTGATAATTTTGTTGCAACAGGCGTCTGAAACTGCCAGCTCCGGGCAGCAGCGTGTCCTACAGAGGGAGATCAGAGCCCTGATGAGGAGGCAGCAGGTAGAGCTAGCCGGAGGAGAAATTGGCAGTGTGAGGGTAAGTGACCCCCTCCCCATTGTAATACCCCCAAGAAGTGAAATGTTGATATGGTGTCGGGCAGCAATAGGCCTCAAGGGTCAGGATTACCATGCCTTGGTAGAACCAGTGTATTCAGACAGTAGGCCTGGAGTCCTGATAGCCAGAGGGGTAGCGGA
Source organism: Anomaloglossus baeobatrachus (assembly GCF_048569485.1). Lineage (NCBI taxonomy): Eukaryota > Metazoa > Chordata > Amphibia > Anura > Aromobatidae > Anomaloglossus > Anomaloglossus baeobatrachus. The sequence goes on from NC_134360.1 coordinate 107,780,726, forward strand.
CGTCCGCAAGGGGAGAGTGCCCGTCCGTGTCTTGAATTGTGGGGAGGAGGAGGCCAAATTGCCCCGGTACGCCACTGTAGCAAAACTGTACACTGTCAGCAACAATACCATTAAAGCAGTGGAACCCTTGATCCCGTCCGACCAGGCGGAAGACAATGGCTCCAAGGGGCAGCCGGAAGACTGGTGCCAAAAATTACATGTAGGCACCGACTCCACCCCCTCGCACCAAAAGCATGGGGTTTACCGGGTGGTACAGGAGTACGAGCGGGTCTTCAGCAAACACCCCCTAGATTTTGGGCAGGTGAAAGGGGTTAAACATCAAATCCCCACGGGTGATCATCATCCCATTAAAGAGAGATACCGCCCTGTACCCCCCGCACAGTATCAGTGTGCCAAGGAAATGTTACGGGAAATGAAGGAGGCTGGGGTTATCAGAGATAGTTGTAGCCCCTGGGCAGCTCCACTAGTGCTCGTAAAGAAAAAAGATGGTACGATGAGAATGTGTGTAGATTACAGGCAAATTAACCGCATTACACATAAAGATGCTTATCCACTGCCCAGAATAGAGGAGTCACTAACAGCCTTAAAGTCAGCTAACTATTTCTCCACCTTGGATCTCACCAGTGGGTATTGGCAGGTTCCCGTGGCAGAGGCGGACAAGGAGAAGACTGCATTCACGACACCAATGGGCCTCTGTGAGTTCAATTGTATGCCATTCGGGCTCTGCAACGCCCCAGGGACATTCCAAAGGTTGATGGAGTGCTGCTTGGGCCACCACAACTTTGAAACCGTGCTGTTGTACCTGGATGACGTCATAGTCTACTCCAAGACTTATGAGGACCACCTGAAGCACTTAGCAGAAGTGTTTGAGTCCTTGTCGAAATATGGCCTGAAGATCAAGCCGTCCAAATGTCACCTCTTGAAGCCAAAGGTACAGTACCTGGGTCATGTGGTCAGCGCAGAAGGTGTGGCACCTGATCCGGAGAAAGTCACTGTAATCAAGGACTGGCCAAGACCCACCACAGTGAAGGAGGTGCGGCAGTTCCTTGGACTGGTGGGCTACTACCGAAGGTTCATTGATGGTTTCACCAAGATAGCAGCGCCCCTTCAAGATCTCCTGGTGGGCCAGCCAAAGCAGGCTAAGAAGCAGAGCCCTCCATTTGAATGGAGCAGCCAACTGGAAACATCCTTTGTCCGGCTGAAAGGGGCTCTCACGGGAGAAGAAATTCTGGCCTACCCTGACTACAGCCAACCGTTTGTACTGTATACAGACGCCAGCAACGTGGGACTGGGAGCAGTTCTGTCCCAGGTACAGGGAGGCAGAGAGAGGGTGATAGCGTACGCCAGTAGGAAGCTTCGGCCCACAGAAAGGAATCCAGAAAACTACAGTTCCTTCAAGCTGGAGTTCCTCGCTATTGTTTGGGCAGTGACTGAACGCTTCAAGCACTATCTGGCATCGGCCAAGTTCACCATCTTCACGGACAACAATCCGTTGACACACCTGGCAACAGCCAAGTTAGGTGCGATGGAACAGCGATGGATGGCCCGGCTGTCTAACTTTGACTTTACCATCAAGTATCGGGCTGGCAAGAAGAATAACAATGCTGATGCGCTGTCCAGAATGCCTCACTTGCCCGAGTCTGGAGAAGACATGGATGAACTCGAAGAGATAGAGTTACCGGCTTTCCATCACCAAGGTGTGTCCCAGTGTGAGCATGCTGTGGGAGTGAAGCGCTCAAGCCAGCACGGGGTCTCGGTCAACCCCTTACTCCACCATAATTGGGAAGAAACACAGAACGGTGACCCGGCCGTGCGATTGGTCAAAGAGAAGCTAGCGCAAGCTGAGACCCATCTTGGCCCAGACGCTCCAGAGGAAGCCCAGCAGCTGTGGAAGGAGAGGGGACGACTGTTCACCTACCAAGGCAAGCTCTGCAAGAGATATGTCAACTATCGAACAAATGAACTTGTCTGGCAGATAGTGGTTCCGCAGAGAGATGCTCCAATGGTCCTAGCAGCGTATCATGATAACGCAGGACACTTCGGGTGGAAGAAGTTGGAGGCCCTACTCCGTGATCGGTTCTATTGGGTGCACATGAGAAAGATGATCGAGAAGTGGTGCCGAGACTGTGGCCCGTGTAACCTGAGGCGGAAAGACGATGCCAGCCAAAGGTCTCCCTTGCAGCCAATTGTCACAAAGCAGCCCCTGGAGTTGGTGGCCCTGGACCACGTGAAGTTAACACCAAGCCGGTCAGGCTATGTGTACGCCCTCACCATTGTGGACCATTACTCTCGTTTCCTGGTAGTAGTGCCTGTGAAGGACCAGACAGCCAGGACAGCAGCTAGAGCGTTCCAGGCATCCTTTTGTCAACCTCACGGCTATCCGGAAAGGGTACTGACTGATCAGGGTCCTGCATTCGAGGCTGAAGTGTTCCAAGAGTTCTGTAACATGTACGGTTGTAAGAAAATCCGAACCACACCGTACCACCCCCAAACCAATGGACTGTGCGAGAAAATGAACCATGTGGTTATTGATATGCTGAAGACCCTACCGCTGGAGGAAAGGAACCAATGGCCAGAAAAGTTGCCAGATCTGGTAGACCTGTACAACCATATCCCAGTGAATTCGACCAACTGCAGCCCCGCTTACCTGATGCGAGCCAGGCCTGGCAAGTTGCCTGTAGACTTTGAGATGGGGACTGTGTCGCCTGAGGCGGTTCAAGAAATAGAGGATTGGGATACAGAACGGCAGCAGCGGTACCGTAAGGTCCAGGAGTGCGTAGAGAGGAGCCTGTCTCAAGCAAGAACGAGACAAGAGCAGCATTACAATCAAACAGCCCCAGCAACTCCCTTAGCACCTGGAGAACAAGTCCTCAAGAAGAAGCGGAGGACGCATAAATTGGATGATCAGTGGGAAAACGAGCCCTACACCATTATCCCCTCCAACTTTGACAATAGTAAGGTATGCCTCATAAGCAAGGATGAAGGCAAGACCTATCAAGCAATTTCCCGAGACCGCCTGAAAGCGTGCCCTGATCGGTGCAGAATCCAAAGAGAAATGGAAGGAGTACAAGGAAGTCCCCAAAGTCAAGAGAAAGAAGGGGAGATGATTCAAACCATCCTTGGAAAGTTCCCCAAAACTTGGACCCGAATAAACAATGCTATAGTGGTACCAGTTTTGACGTTTCCGCAGTTGGTCGAGCCAGAAACAGAAAAGGTTCCGGATCCACCTAAAGAACCGTCCGCGCCAGCACGAGATGACACGCCAGCAGTGGAACAGGAGGATCAACCCCCTGTCAGTGGTGAACCTGTCATACCCTTGGCGACTCTTAGCCCACAAAGGCAACCATCACGCTTACCTATTGGGGTTAGGCCCACCTGTAGTGCTGAGATAGAAGACGCACCACGTAGTCAGGGGCAAACACCAGAGCTACGTAGGTCCCAGCGCAGCACTCGGGGACAACCCCCTCCAAGGTTTAGAGAGTCAACTGTATAAGGGAAAAAGAAGGAGTATTTATTAGAATGTACATAGTTATGCAAAATGTCTGTAAGGTTGTGTACAAAATGTTTTTCTTTTCTTTGATTGCGAAAATGGACAATTGGGCCACTGGACTATGGGTGGCCAACACCTAAATTGTTCATAGTTAGCACCAGTGTGCTCGACACCCCTGAAGAAAAACCCGTCCGGCGTGCATAGAGTGGGGTCATCAATGCTCTGACGCACGCCCAGAGCCTACGTTGGGGGTTTGATCGCGGCGGGTCCCCCATGGAGCAGTGTAATGGACACCCGACAGGGAGCCACACTGGACTCTTATAGTAATGTTTAAGGTTGTAACGTTAAAGTATTTGCGCCTCCCATAATGGGATGAAATGTTCTAACATGTCATGTTTGTTTCTACAGTCCGGGAGTACTGAATTTAACTAAGGGGGAGTGTGGCGCCCCAGGACCTGGTCGCCACAACAGCATTGCCCTCCCAAAAGGGTTAATGCTGAGCCTGGAGGTAATTGGGAGATCTATTGGCCAGTAAGTTAACACTCAACACAGTTCTCCCTCCGGCCAGCAGGGGGAGCTCTGAACCTGGAACTTCAGGGAGCATTCCTTAAGTCTGGCTGGAAGGAGGAAGTGGTAGTTAGTCTGGAGACAGGAGTGAAAGAGTGCAGACGCAGGGTAGTGCTGCCTTGTGAAACTGGGGCCTAGAGCTTGGATAGCTTGGCCCAGTAAAGCAAGGGGAGCAGAGAGGCACAGCAGAGACTCAGACATCGGAGTCTGTAGTTGCCAGGGCATAAAATCCATCCCTGGTAGCTGAATCCGGAGGGCAGGAGAGCTGCAAGCCCCCTGTCCCAGAAGCAATCTGAAGGTACAACTGCATCCCAAGGGCCTGGTGTGGGCTCCAGCAGAGAAGCACCAGAGAGGGCCTGCGCAGTCTACCACACAGAAAAGGGGACGAACAACAAGTCCCAGCAGCAAGAGGGCAATTGCAAACCTAAAGTGCAGTGTCCTAAAACAGCAGAGAAAGATTAAGGAGTAGGCCTCATACTCAACTGGCCAAAGATCACCCCAGGCACTTCCAGGCCGGCCGGATCATCTTTACCATCTGTGACGGTCTCCCTGGACTAAGTTTCTGCCGAGTAAAAGAGGAGAAGGTAAAGAGACTACTGTTTGTGCCTGTTTCTTTCATTGCTTGTCGGCCCTGCACCGTGTTAGTCACACAGCACCATAGACTTCCACAAGCACCAACTGTGCCCCGGGCATTGCTCCACCTGTGGGGAGCAGTACCACCATTGCTGCTATAACATCATCCCGGTGGCCTCACACAGCAGCGGCGGCTTAATAGCCGCAGACCACAGGTGGCGTCACGAATACAAACTTAAAGTCATCCGCCACATATTCAACTGACACCCACCAGGGCCACGGAGCCGGGCCCAGCCACCACTGACTACCACCGGACTAGTCCGGCCCGGCACCGGGTGTCCCATAGCCCTGGGGTGGGCGAGTCACAGCCAGACCAAATCACCCACACAAAGCCGAGAGCCAACACACTGACGCCGGTTAGCAAACCGCTGGGCATGCTCCTGAGACTGAGCCAAATTGTCAACCACACTATCCCAAATCTGCTGTAAATGCTGAACCACGGAATCCACTCCGTGACAGGCAGAAGGTTCAACCTGCCCTGAGGAGAAGTGAGGATGAAATCCAAAAGAACGGAGAAACCAGAGTGGACGAAGTAGCCCTATTATTAAGGGCAAACTCGGCCAATGGCAAGAACTCAAACCAATCATCCTGATCAGCAGAGACAAAGTATCTCAAATAGGTCTCCAAGGTCTGATTAGTTCTTTCCGTTTGACCATTAAACTAGGGATGAAACGCTGATGAAAAAAAACAACTCAACTCCCAGCTTACCACAAAAGGTCCTCCTAAATCTGGAGACAAACTGAGACCCCGTCAGACACAATGTTTTCAGGAATGCCATGCAAACGCACCACATGCTGAAGAAACAAAGGGACCAACTCTGAAGAAGATGGCAATTTAGACAAGGGCACCAAATGTACCATTTTAGAAAATCTGTCATAGATGACCCTGATGACAGTCATCCCCCGAGAGACAGGAAGTTCAGAAATAAAGTCCATGGAGATATGTGTCCATGGTCTCTCGGGCACGGGCAATGGCAAGAGTAACCCACTAGAGCGCAAGCAAGAAGGCTTAGCACGTGCACAAGTCTCACAGGACTGCACATAGGCACGCACATCGCGAGACAAAGAAGGCCAACAAAATGATCTGCTAACTAGGTCTCTGGTGCCAAAAATACCGGGCTGACCAACGCAGAGCAATGAATCTCAGATATCACCCTCTTAAGCCTGCTTTACACACTTCAATAAATCTTTCAATCCGTCGTCGGGGTCAAGTTGTAAGTGACGCACATCCGGCATCGTTCGTGATGTATTTGTGTGTGAAACCTACATGCGATCGATATTGAACGAAAATACGGTGATCGCATACACGTCGTTTATTCCTCATACATTGGACGTTTAGTAGTACGAAACTAGTCAATTGAAACGTGTGACATCCCTCATACGATTTTGTTGTCTGAGGCTATGTGCGCAGTGTGCGCTCTGCACCGCAGCTTAAAAAAGATCTGCTTCAGAGCGCAGCTGAAAAGCTGCGTTCTGAAGCGCCTCACAATGTCTGTCATGCACTAATCTCTGTCAGTCCGTCACTATCTCTGTCCCTCTCTCTCTGTCCATGTCAGTCTATCCCCCTTTCTCATATACTCACCGATCCCCGATCCCCGACGCTGCACGGCATTCACACTGCTGAGGCGGCTTTTACTGTTTTGAAAAAGCCGGCCGCCCATTAAACAATCTCGTATTCCCTGCTTTCCCCGCCCACCGGCGCCTATGATTGGTTACAGTGAGACACGCCCCCCACGATGAGTGACAGGAATCACACTGCACCCAATCACAGCAGCCGGTGAGCGTGTCTATACTGTGTAGTGAAATAAATAATTAAATAATTAAAAAAAACGGCGTGCGGTTCCCCCCAATTTTAATACCAGCCAGATAAAGCCATACGGCTGAAGGCTGGTATTCTCAGGATGGGGAGCTCCACGTTATGGGGAGCCCCCCAGCCTAACAATATCAGCCAACAGCCGCCCAGAATTGCCGCATACATTATATGCGACAGTTCTGGGGCTGTACCCGGCTCTTCCCGATTTGCCCTGGTGCGTTGGCAAATCGGGGTAATAAGGAGTTATTGGCAGCCCATAGCTGCCAATAAGTCCTAGATTAATCATGTCAGGCGTCTATGAGACACCTTCCATGATTAATCTGTAAATTACAGTAAATAAACACACACGGCCGAAAAATCCTTTATTGGAAATAAAAAACACACACACATTCCCTGGTTCACCACTTTAATCAGCCCCAAAAAGCCCTCCATGTCCGGCGTAATCCAGGATGATCCAGCGTCGCTTCCACCGCAGCTGCATGGAGGTGACCGGAGCCGCAGCAGACACAGCCGCTCCGGTCACCTCCACACAGCAAATGAACACAGCCGCGCGATCAGCTGCTGTCACTGAGGTTACCCGCTGTCACTGGATCCAGCGGTGGATGCAGCGGTGGCCGCGGGTAACCTCAGTGACAGATCAGCTGATCGCGCTACTCACCTCAGTTGCTGACTGGAGCTGACCGGAGCGGCGGTGAGTAGCGCGATCAGCTGATCTGTCACTGAGGTTACCCGCGGCCACCGCTGGATCCAGTGACAGCGGGTAACCTCAGTGACAGCTCAGCTGATCGCCGGCTGTCTTCATTAGCTGTGTGGAGGTGACCGGAGCGGCTGTGTGTGCTGCGGCTCCGGTCACCTCCATGCAGCAGCGCTGGATGCGACGCTGGACCATCCTGGATTACGCCGGACATGGAGGGCTTTTTGGGGCTGATTAAAGTGGTGAACCAGGGAATGTGTGTGTGTTTTGTATTTCCAATAAAGGATTTTTCGGCCGTGTGTGTTTATTTACTGTAATTTACAGATTAATCATGGAAGGTGTCTCATAGACGCCTGACATGATTAATCTAGGACTTATTGGCAGCTATGGGCTGCCAATAACTCCTTATTACCCCGATTTGCCAACGGCACCAGGGCAAATCGGGAAGAGCCGGGTACAGTCCCAGAACTGTCGCATCTAATGTATGCGGCAATTCTGGGCGGCTGTTGGCTGATATTGTTAGGCTGGGGGGCTCCCCATAACGTGGAGCTCCCCATCCTGAGAATACCAGCCTTCAGCCGTATGGCTTTATCTGGCTGGTATTAAAATTGGGGGGAACCGCACGCCGTTTTTTTAATTATTTAATTATTTATTTCACTACACAGTATAGACACGCCCACCGGCTGCTGTGATTGGGTGCAGTGTGACACCTGTCACTCAGCGTGGGGGCGTGTCTCACTGTAACCAATCATAGGCGCCGGTGGGCGGGGAAAGCATGGAATACGAGATTGTTTAATGGGCGGCCGGCTTTTTCAAAACAGTAAAAGCCGCCGGAGCAGTGTGAATGCCGTGCAGCGCCGGGGATCGGGGATTGGTGAGTATGAGAGAGGGCTGCTAACTTCAGTCACTCAGGAGATTAGCGGTCACCGGTGAGTCCTTCACAGGTGACCGCTAATCAGGACGCGACACAGACAGAGCCGCAGCATGAGAATGAAGTCGGGTGAGGTTCACCCGAGTTCATTCTGACAGTGCGGCTCTGTCTGTGTCTGCTGTCATCTGCTATTCACCGCTGCTACATGGCTGTCTGTGTCTGCTGTCAGCGGCCATGTAGCAGAGCTGAATGGCAGATGACATAGTAAAAACGCATCCCTACACATTACACACGCTTGTCAAGACAATAAATTAAAAAAAAAAGGGTGCCCAATGCATACGTCACAGAACACATGATCTAAAGGATCGCACACAAAATTGACCAATTTAACATAGGCTACTAACGCACGTGTGACAGCAAATGAACGACCAACGTGCAATCTCATTAGATCGCATATGCGAGCTGGGCGTGTCACATCGCATACGAGATCGCATACCTAATTGTAAGGTGTAAAGCTGGCTTTAGACGAAGCAGCGGGCACAAACAATCTTCCCGCAGGGCACCTCTCCGGCTTATTTGCCTGAAATTTTTCAAGAGCCTGTCTCAAATCAGGCGAAACAGCAGACAAGACAACTCCCTCCTTACGGATACCAACAGGCTCCGAGAGTTCAAGGGAATCCGGGGCCAGACTTCTAGAGAGAGCATCAGCCTTAACATTCTTAGATCCCGGAAGATAAGATACCACAAAATTAAAACGGGCAAAAAACAAATACCATCGGGCCTGCCTAGAATTCAGCCTTTTCGCCGACTAAAGGTAAATCAAATTCTTATGATCAGTCACGACGACAAACTGATGCCTAGCGCCATCAAGCCAATGTCTCCACTCTTCGAAAGCCCACTTCATGGCCAACAATTCCCAATCGCCAACGTCATAATTTCGCTCAGCAAAAGAAAATTTTCAAGAGAAAAAGGCGCACGGTCTTAATTTGAAATCCTTAGGATCTTTCTGGGACAAAAGAGCCCCAGCACCAATCTCAGAGGCATCCACCTCAACTTGAAAGGGGCAAGACAAATCTGGCTGTCGCAAAACAGGGGCAGAAACAAAACGACTCTTAAGGGCACTTTACACGCTGCGATATCTGTACCGATATCGCTAGCGAGCGTATCCGCCCCCGTCGGTTGTGCGTCATGGGAAAATCGCTGCCCATGGCGCACAACATCGCTAACACCTGTCACACGGAGTTACCTTCCCTGCGATGTCGCTGTTGCCGACGAACCGCCTCCTTTCTAAGGGGGCGGTTCGTGCGGCATCACAGCGACGTCACACGGGAGCCATCCAATAGCAGAGGAGGGGTGGAGATGTGCGGCTGGAACATGCCGCCCACCTCCTTTCTTCCTCCTTGCCGGTGGACGGAGGTAAGGAGATGTTCGTCACTCCTGCAGTGTCACACATAGCGATGTGTGATACCGCAGGAACGACAAACAACCTCGTCAATAGTGTGCCGCCCTGGCAAAACCAGGGTGTCACAGAGGTTTGCATCCATCTTTCTGGTGCAGTTCTCACTCTCCCTTGGGGAGTTTCTAACACAGTGATACACAACACCAGTGGGCGGAGCTGACAGGTCTGAAGTGTCTGGGAGAGAACTATATAGGGAGTTTCCAGTTTGCAGTGAGCTGTCAGTCTGCAGGAAGCATAGAGTCTGGAAGGAGCTCCTGTGTGGAGCTTGGGAAGAGGGGCAGTAAGGGCCTCAAGAATAGGCCAGCCACTTGTGGGGACCCGAAGTGGACCGGGTCAGGGTAATAGCCCCCCGGTGCCGACTGTTGGGACCCGGTCTGGACCTGTGCATGGAGCAGACTCAGACATCAGGCAGGAGAAGAGCACCCGTATTACACCCCTGGGTGAGGGGCCCGTCCTCACAACAGCCGAGGGCACCAGTTACCAGCAATTTGGTTTACAAAAGACTCTGTGTTTATTGAACTCACCACATCAGTTTACTGACGTCCACATCAATACAGCCTCATCCAGCACCAGGACAACCGAACTGTGAGTGTACTATTCCCTGCAATCCCTGCCACCACCACAACTCCCAACTGGGCCCCAGGACTACAACTCCCCTACCCGAGGAGGGGATCCCATCTTGCTGCCCTGCTTCATCAGACCCGTGCACCCCCATATCTAGGCAGCGGCGGTGTCACTATCCATCACCGCAACCCAGGGGTGGCGTCACGAACCGAATATGGCCAAGGCCGTACAACTATGTCCCCCGTTTCATTGGGCGTGTCCGCGTGACCCTCTGGTTCGGAGGATCTCTCGAGCCACACAGCGGGTCTGGATCCGAGCAGCCCGGCTGCTGCGGGTGTGGGGGCGGCACAATAGCGCAGTCACACTCCTTATGTGGAGGAAGCGGACCGATTTTTCGTTCTTCAAAAACCTCCTGAAAGTCAGACAGGAAATCAGGAATTCCAGAATCAGATGTAGAAATAGTCTTTAAAGACAAGCCATTATGTACCCCCTGACAATCCCAACTAATAACTGACATATTCTGCCAATCCAATAGCGGGTTATGAGTCTGTAACCAGGGATATCCCAACACAACCATATCATGCAAGTCTTGCAAAACAAGAAACTAACACTCCTCAGAATGATCCGGGGCCATACGCATCGTCAAAAATGTCCAAAACTCCGGTTTATTCTCTGCCAGCGGAGTGGCGTCAATTCCTCTCAAGGGAATAGGAACCTGCAAAGGTTTCAGCTGAAAACCACAATTCCTAGCAAAATTCAAATCAATTAAATTCAATGCAGCACCCGAGTCCACAAATGCCATTACAGAAAAGGATGACAAGGAGAACACTAAGGACACAGATAACAGAAATTTAGGCTGAATAGCGTTGATGGAAAACGAGCTGGCAATTCTCATACCCCGCTTCGGACAAGCCGAAATCACATGAGACAATGCAATAAAAACACAGCCTATTTTTCTGCCTGAAAGTCTGTCGATCACAACAAGACAGAGTCCTATCGGATTGCATAGGTTCCGGAGTGTGATCAACAGAATCAGAGACCTGATTTCTAAGCTGAAATCTAGTTTGTTCGGATTTGCACTCCCGCAAACGTCTGTCAATTTGAATAGCTAAAGTCATTGATTCATTCAAACCTGACGGCGTGGGGAACCCCACCATAACATCTTTCACTGCCTCAGAAAAACCTTGCCTGAACAGTGTTGCTAAAGCATCATCATTCCATTTAGTCAGCACTGCCCATTTTCTGAATCTCTGACAGTAAATTTCAGCTGCATCAGAGCCCTGATATAAGGCCAGCAACACTTTTTCTGATTGACTCACTGGATCTTGATCATCATAAAGTAAACCCAAGGCCTGAAAAAAGGAATCAACGTTATGCAAAATAGGATCTCCAGGTAACAAAGAAAAAGCCCAATAATGTGGGTCACCCCGCAGCAGTGAATGTGGGGACTAGAGTTGAGCGCGGTTCGAGGTTCTCCAGTTCGCGGCTCGAGTGATTTTGGGGGCTGTTCTAGATCGAACTAGAACTCGAGCTTTTTTGCTAAAGCTCGATAGTTCTAGATACGTTTGAGAACGGTTCTAGCAGCAAAAAGACAAGCTAATTACTAGCTGGCTTTCCGCTGTAATAGTGTAAGTCACTCTGTGACTCACACTATTATGAAATTTCAGCGTATAGTGTGCGGGAACAGTGCATTCAGATCACTGCTGTTTGGATAATGGCGATCGCCATTTTTTTTTTTTCCTTGTCTTCCTTCCCTAAGCGCGCGTGTGTAGTGGGGCGGACCAGCATGTCAGCCATTCCCAGACACATAAACAGCTAAGTGGACTTTTAGCCAGAGAAGCAACGGCATGTGTGATAGGATGTCCATGTCACATGTCCCTGCATTATAAAAACGGACATTTTCCTCCAGCACGCCATTATCTGACTTCTGCGTCTTGGTGTCAGTCACCGCTGGCATAGTTCCTGTCTCCGATACTGCTATGTATGCTCTATACACAGCGCTATACAGAATAGGGATAGAAGTTTCTTTCAGCCCTTGTAAGGGCTAATACCGGCAGGGTCAGAGCCAGAGGTGACAGTTAGGTCCGTGAAAACAGATTTTAACAGCTACACAAGATGACAGCGTCTGTGTAGCTAAGGTCTTGGATTTCCTCGCTGCATTTCCCCATTAGGAGGGAGAGAAAGGGAGGCTTCCTTTCCTCTACCCAGACCCACAACCCTGCCACTGTACCCTCCTGCCTTTTGTACACTCAAACTCATTGTTACTAAGCTATTATACTAGCAAACACTGAGTAAACTTAGTGGCATCCTAAAAATGGCTGTTGGACTTCCATTAGTGTCCCACTGGTGCAAAGCTATTTGTAGCACCACTGCATTGCACACTCAAACTCATTGTTACTAAGCCATTATACTAGCAAACACTGAGGAAACTTAGTGGCATCCTAAAAGTGGCTGTTGGATTTCATTATTGTCCCACTGGTGCAAAGCTATTTCTAGCACCTCTGCATGACACCCTCCTGCTCTGTTTTTAATAAGCTATAATAATAGCAAAAAATGCTGCCATTTAGTGGCATACAAGAAGTGGCTGTTGTACTCCATTAGTGTCCCACTGGTGCCAAGCTATTTCTAGCACCTCTGCATGACACCCTCCTGCTCTGTTTTTAATAAGCTATAATAATAGCAAAAAATGCTGCCATTTAGAGGCATACAAGAAGTGGCTGTTGGACTTCCATTAGTGCCCCACTGGTGCCAAGCTATTTCTAGCACCTCTGCATGACACCCTCCTGCTCTGTTTTTAATAAGCTATAATAATAGCAAAAAATGCTGCCATTTAGTGGCATACAAGAAGTGGCTGTTGTACTCCATTAGTGTCCCACTGGTGCCAAGCTATTTCTAGCACCTCTGCATGACACCCTCCTGCTCTGTTTTTAATAAGCTATAATATTAGCTAAAAATGCTGCCATTTAGTGGCATACAAGAAGTGGCTGTTGGACTTCCATTAGTGCCCCACTGGTGCCAAGATATTTCTAGCACCTCTGAATGACACCCTCCTGCTCTGTTTTTAATAAGCTATAATAATAGCTAAAAATGCTGCCATTTAGTGGCATACAAGAAGTGGCTGTTGGACTTCCATTAGTGCCCCACTGGTGCCAAGCTATTTCTAGCACCTCTGCATGACACCCTCCTGCTCTGTTTTTAATAAGCTATAATAATAGCAAAAAATGCTGCCATTTAGTGGCATACAAGAAGTGGCCGTTGTACTCCATTAGTGTCCCACTGGTGCCAAGCTATTTCTAGCACCTCTGCATGACACCCTCCTGCTCGGTTTTTAATAAGCTATAATAATAGCAAAAAATGCTGCCATTTAGTGGCATACAAGAAGTGGCTGTTGGACTTCCATTAGTGCCCCACTGGTGCCAAGCTATTTCTAGCACCTCTGCATGACACCCTTCTGCTCTGTTTTTAATAAGCTATAATAATAGCAAAAAATGCTGCCATTTAGTGGCATACAAGAAGTGGCTGTTGTACTCCATTAGTGTCCCACTGGTGCCAAGCTATTTCTAGCACCTCTGCATGACACCCTCCTGATCTTTTTTTAATAAGCTATAATAATAGCAAAAAATGCTGCCATTTAGTGGCATACAAGAAGTGGCTGTTGGACTTCCATTAGTGCCCCACTGGTGCCAAGCTATTTCTAGCACCTCTGCATGACACCCTTCTGCTCTGTTTTTAATAAGCTATAATAATAGCAAAAAATGCTGCCATTTAGTGGCATGCAAGAAGTGGCTGTTGGACTTCCATTAGTGTCCTACTATTGCAAATCTATTTCCAGCACCTCTGCATTGCACACTCAGACTCATTGTTACTAAGCCATTATACTAGCAAACAGTGAGTAAACTTAGTGGCATCCTAAAAGTGGCTGTTGGACTTCCATTAGTGTCCCACTGGTGAAAAGCTATTTGCAGCACCTCTGCATGACACCCTCATGCACATTTTGCTACGCTAATTTTATAGCAAACTCAGGGAATTCCTTGCTGCATTTGTTCATTCGGAGGGATAGAAAGTGAGGCTTCCTTTACTGTCCTGGTACCCACAGAACACGGCCACTGTACCCACCTGTCCACTTTTGCCATGCTATTTAATTTGCCCAAAGAGCGGACTGTTTTTCTGCCTTCCTAAAATTGTCTGTAATACTATGTTAGTGTTCCTTTGCTGCCAAGCAAGGTACAACACATGTGCATTCTACACTCCTTTCCATTTCTGGAATGCAATTATTAACTGCAGGTAGTCCAGCCAATCTGTGACGAAGGTGCAGGTGTGGATATAATGTAGCCTGCATCCAATGTTGGTTTTCTCGATGTCTGACAGCTCAACAATACCATCTGTTTCCACTTCCAAAACAAGTGATGACCTGCCAATCACACTCCCTGTTGCGTGTAAAGGGGTGGAAGTTCAGTGTGAAAAACCATGTGACACTGCTGTCCCCACAGTCACAGAGGATGAAGAGCACGCAGATGCACTTGATGGGGCAGGCGGTGGTTGCACAGGCACGCTAGGCCGCATTGTAGCACAGTGAAATTCACATTGCGACTTATGCTTCATTTTAAGTCGTGTACAGGGTGGGCTCCCCAGTATGCAGCAAAACCAGGCAACAGGAAAAGGACTCTAGTCAGTTGGGTTCATAAATGATTGTTTAACTTTACCAAAACAAACAATACAATTTAAATAATTGAACAATCTATTCTGTTGCCTACTACCTGCTAATCCCTCTGCGTAGCAGTAATTGTGTGTTTGTACGTGTTTGTGTGTGTGTGTGTGTGTGTGTGCGAACACGACTTACCAGTGGCGCATCACAAGAGCTTCCCAGTTATCTACCTAAACATAGACAAAACACATTACCCCCCCTGAATACCCTTGTTAGCTGAAGCCTCACAGATAAGGCAGATGATAACAGTGTGAATGCAAACCACACAGCTCTGCAACACAGTCATGGAAATCTTGAAAATCAACAGTCAATGCAAACATGTGTCGCTGTCCCTCTATGATTTAAACTGTACGTGACAATTTGACAGTGCAGAGGCAGCAAGTCTTATTGTCTATAAATAGTCGGCCTACCCAGAACAGATATGTGTTTTGCTAATAAAACAAAGTGTTGCGAGCCCACATTATTGTCTGGGCACAGCCTACCGTACCCAGGTACTGTGATGTCCAGTTGCCAGAAATACAGACTTTACGCTCCTCTCACGGTAAGCAGTATAGACCGCACCGTAAGAATGTTGGTCTATGGCACAGGATGCTGCTCACTGGCGTTACGGTACTCCTCACCAAACTCCAAAATGACTCCCCTCACAATTGAACAAAGTGTTTCCGCGGTGGCTCCTTGCTTTAACACACACCTTTAGCTTTTCCTTCTGTTCATAGACAGCATCTCCAAGTCCACACCCGAAGAGCAATTTCTCCTCCACGTCTAAGTGTAGAGAGGCAGCTAGTGCGCATGCGTGTGCCGATTTTTCCCCAGCCGCAGCCTAACTACAGTGTTTCGCCTAGTGAGTATGCTCAGCCTGACTGTGCCATTCCTGAGGCTAAGTCTTCATTTCGGGATACAGCGCATGGTCCCACACTTAGTGCGAAAAGCCTCTTTGCACAGGTACTTGCATTCCGTGCCGGGTCTAAGTCCTGTTTTGTGCATAGACACCATGCTAAAGCTGATAGTCTTTTTTCAGAGACTGTATTTCATGCTACTGAGCATGCTCAGGCACTTACTCCATCAGAGACTAGGTCCGGTAATGAACTCTTTGGCTCTGCCCCTGATGTGGGGGGCCCATATAGACCACAGGGCATCAGGTGTCCTGACGATGTGGCCAGGCCACTCCCAAATGGCTTGCAGAGGCCCACCTCTATGACTTGTCACCTCATTATTGATGGTCAGACGATGACTAGTGAGGTGTTTGTGTCGTGGCAGCCATGAGGTCATTATTGAAGTTGCGGTTCCAAATAGGACGCTAGTTATGCCACTCATGACGTGTCACTCTGCTTTTGTCTCCAGGAGGTGCATTGTGATCCACCCTGGTTGGGGGCGGACCCAGGTTATAAAACAGGCTGGAGCCAACAAGGAGGTGCGCAGTCTTCTATTATGCTCCGAAAGAGCACACCTCCATGTGTTGAACCCATTGCGGCTTTAGGCCAGAGGTAGGCAGGGATAGGGCGTCGATGCAGGCCGCCACCACAGTTGGTAATGCAGAACGGTTAAGACCAGCTCCTGTCCTACAAGTCCTGCTTGTGCAGCCCAGTGTCATTAACAGGCCTGCTGCTGCTGATGCGCCTGCTGTCCACAGGTGTGGCCCCAATGCACACGGTCAGCGTACTCAATGGCCCCTGTGATGTTAACAGGGAGTTCCTGGGCTGGGTGGGCGTGTGGACCCTGTGACGCTAACAGGGCTCCCAGTCTCCAGATCCGAGTGGCGTCTAACTCGGTTCAGGCTACTATTAGTTTCATAGCCACACAGCTCTATATCCTCCACCTAACCTTCCAGTTGCCAACCTCTCCTTTTCCATCTGGGAGCACGGTGGACATTGACTGCTAATGGGGATATATACCTTTCTCTTTCTTTTCTTATTAATTTTCGTTATACAGCGGTAACATAGTATATACCACTTTATCCAAATCTGCCAGTCCCACCGTAACAGATGGTGTTTCTTCAGCAAATGTTACTTTTGCTTAACCACCAAACCCACGGACAAAAACTTTTTTCCAGTTTCCAACACACCTGTTCCCCTTTCCACCAGCATCTGTCCTTTTTCAACTCATTTTGTATATGACCAAAAGTGCAACTCTGCAGGGACACCGTACTCAATGCCATCTCAGCACAGCAGCCAGCCCTCGGTCCCTCAGCTGTGGACAAGTAAAAGACCATTTCCTCCTATCCATGACAAAGCGTTGAGATTCACTCTGTGCAGCACTGGTGTTTAGTGGAAAAGCAGATCTAAGATTGCGTAACACCTTCTGCAGATACTCCTCTATACGTGCGTCCCTTTCTATGGCAGGAATTATTTCGCCAAATTTTGTCTTGTACCGGGGATCTAACAGTGTTGGAACCCAGTAGTTAGCATTACTTCGAATTCGTACAATTCTAGGGTCATGTTGTAGGTAGTGCAGCAAGAAGGCGCTCATGTGTCTTGTGCATCCAGGAGGACCAAGTCCTTGGTGTGTTGGTGGCAGAGAGGTGAGAATCGTGCCTCCTTCCTCTGCCCTCTCCCCCCAACCTCGCACAACCGAAATGTGAGCAAGCTCTCACTCATCTGCTGAGTCTTCCATGCCCATCGCCAGTTCGTCCTCCATTTCTTCATGGGCTCCTGCACCTTCCTCAACACTTTTTGCTGATACTATGCACCCTTGTTAATCCCTCTCCCCCACCATGACTGCCACCTAGGTGCCGCTGACCATCTGGACATCATAGATCTTGTTATCCCTTCCGCATATGGCTCCTCCTATACTTCCTCCCCTTCCTCTTGTCCCAACACCTGACTCCGAATAATGCTTACAGTGTGCTCCATCATGTAGATGACCAGAATTGTCATGCTGAGAATGGCATTGCCAGTGCTAAACATCTTCGTCGACATTTGTAAACTGTGTAGCAGGGTGCATAGGTCCTTGATCTGACACCACTCCAGCAGCGTGATCTGCACCACCTCTGGATCAAGTTAGGCAAGGCTATATGTCATAATGTATTGCAGCAGGGTTCGCCGGTGCTGCCACAAACGCTGCAACATGTGCAGATTCAAATTCCTGCGTGTCGGCACATCGCATTTCAGGCGTTTAACCACCAGACCTAAAGACTTCTGGAGCGACGAAAGTTGTTGAGCTGCTGTGTGCGAACGATGGAAGTGAGCACATAGCGAGCGTACCCGCTGCACAAGGCCATGTAGGCCGGGATGGTCTTTTAAAAATTGCTGGAGAATTAGATTCAACACGTGAGCCACACAAGGCACGTGTGTCACATTGTCATGGCGAAGGGCCGCACCCATGTTTGCATCATTGTCACACTCGGCCTTCCCTGGCTGCTGGTTGAGTGGAGACAACCATTGATGAAACTTGGTCTCCAGAGCTAACCGTCCACAACTTCTCAGCGGTGTGACTCACATTTCCCATACATTTCAAAGTAAACATTTGACCGCATGATGGCATTGAACTCTGCTGCCAGCATAGTAAGGAGGTGTGTGGTTTTCCTTGTGCTCAGTCACAAGGAAGGGTGCCCTGACCACATAGGGTTTGGGCCGAGATGAAGGACCCACACGAGGTTGAGGAGGCAGAAGCAGTGTATTAACTTCTACATACAGAGGAAGGATTGATACAACTCGTGGGGACAGCAAGACTTGTACAGCAGACCCTTCTCCATCTCTCCCCATAGTAACCCATTGCCCAGTCAGCGACATGTAACGCCCCTGTCCATGCTTACTGGGCCAAGTATCTGTGGTGAAATGCACCCTGTCACACAGTTTCTCAAAGAAGCGGTGATGTTTGGTGCGACATGCTGGTGTAGCGCGTGCACGGCTTTGTTGGAGAAGGAGTGGCGCCTGGGCATCGGCTCTTGGGGCACTGCGATGGGTATAAGGTCTCGAAAATCCTCGGTTAAAAAGGTTGGAAAGGAAGCATTTTGGTAGCCAACAGTTTGCAGATGCTGAAAGTTAAGCTCTAAGCCATGTCATGCCCTTCTAAAAGCATGTAAAACACAGCAAGGGGACTCCAACCACAGTCTCCCTCGTTTCCACTAATTGGGCAATACACACCCCACTAGACTGGCATCAGTTGACCCCATTTTCAAGATGAAAAAGATCCTTTGCATGAAGCACTCTCAAAAATATGCGTGCCTTTCGCCTCCCCTGGCTGAGCCAGGGGAAGAAAAGTCCTCTGAGAGCCATGACTTGTTCATCTTGGTTCTTTTTTCAAAAGCGAGGGGACTCCAACCACAGTCTCCCTCGTTTCCACTAATTTAGCCACACACACCCCACTTGACTGGCATCAGTTGACCCCCATTTTCAAGATGAAAAAGAAGCTTTGCATGAAGCACTCTCAAAATTACACGTGCCTTTCACCTCCCCTGGATGACCCAAGGGAAGAAAAGTCCTCTGAGAGCCATGACTTGTTCATCTTGGTTCTTTTTTCAAAAGCGAGGGGACTCCAACCACAGTCTCCCTCATTTCCACTAATTGGGCCACACACACCCCACTTGACTGGCATCAGTTGACCCCATTTTCAAGATGAAAAAGATCCTTTGCATGAAGCACTCTCAAAAATACGCGTGCCTTTCGCCTCCCCTGGCTGAGCCAGGGGAAGAAAAGTCCTTTGAGAGCCATGACTTGTTCATCTTGGTTCTTTTTTCAAAAGTGAGGGGACTCCAACCACAGTCTCCCTCGTTTCCACTAATTGGGCCACACACACCCCACTTGACTGGCATCAGTTGACCCCATTTTCAAGATGAAAAAGATCCTTTGCATGAAGCACTCTCAAAAATATGCGTGCCTTTCACCTCCCGTGGCTGAGCCAGGGGAAGAAAAGTCCTCTGAGAGCCATGACTTGTTCATCTTGGTTCTTTTTTCAAAAGGGAGGGGACTCCAACCACAGTCTCCCTCATTTCCACTAATTGGGCCACACACACCCCACTTGACTGGCATCAGTTGATCCCATTTTCAAGATGAAAAAGATCCTTCGCATGAAGCACTCTCAAAAATACGCGTGCCTTTCGCCTTCCCTGGCTGAGCCAGGGGAAGAAAAGTCCTCTGGGAGCCATGACTTGTTCATCTTGGTGAACGTTAGTCTGTCCACATTGTCAGTGGACAGATGCGTGTGCTTAGCTGTCAGCACACCCCCAGCAGCACTGAGGACACGTTCCGAGAAAACGCTGGCTGCGGGACACAACAAGATCCCCAAGGCGTACGTGGTGAGCTCAGGCAATTCATCCAGATTGGAAGCCTAAAATGAGCAGGGATCAAGTTGCGCAGTAATGGCATGGACGTTCCCTTGCATATACTCATATCTGTGTCTCCTCCTCTTTTTCCTTGTCCAGCTCCTTTGTTTTCGCATGTGTATATGTCCTTGTCACTTTCCCATGTGTTTGTGTTGTGTTGTGAGTTGTTTGTCACCTTTTGGACACCTTTGTGGGTGTTTTCTAGGTGTTTTTATGTGTTTGTGATTGCCTGCCATTGTTTCCTATGCGGTTCGAGTTCGGTTCGTCGAACGTTCGCCGAACCGAACTCGAACAGGACCTCCGTTCGACGAACCGAACTCGAGCCGAACCACGGCCGGTTCGCTCATCTCTAGTGGGGACTCGGCTCTATTTGCCGGGAAGCCCCTGACTGGACAGCCCGGTTGTGGCACATTTTGCCCTCTTGTCCTAACATATTGGAAATGGTTAATGTGTTGTCTCCTAACCAGCTTTCCCTTGCCGTCCCGCCTACCTGTTGCCAAGTGCCCCCAGATCCGGATGTGTTGTCCCTCCCCCCCTACCTTGTCCTTTGGGGGTATATATAGTGGTGCCCGAGGCTCCTCCGGGCTCTTTGATCCTGCGGTCGAGAGCTGTACCTCCATCGGCCACTTTAGTGAGGGATGTCTTCTTCATTAGAAGCAGGTATCCGGGAGAGGGTAAGCAGGGAAGGAGCTGCGTGGCTTGCAGAGCTCTTTCCAGAGCCTGCTCCTTGCCCGGTTCCCCCGCAGTCTGAACCTGGTGGCCAGCGGTCGGGGCGTAAGCCATGCCCCCCCCAAAGCATCTAAGCCCACCCACTTTTTGGGCGGCTGGATCGCGCGGCACCCTGGGAGGACTCCTCCCCTCGAACGGCATGCTAGGAAGGTCCCGCCTCTTCCAAGTGGCGTCTTCCTCTCTCCGAGAGTTCCGCCCCCTGGTCATTCTGCTCAATGTGGGGGCGGGACACATGTGAGGCACCTCACCTCAGCCACCATCACGGCCCCTTTTGTGAAGGGATCACAGTGGTGTCCGCGGCCCAGTCCCTTAATTGAGGTGCCTTCTTCCATCTGCCCCCAGTTAGTTGTTCCTGCAGCCATGGAAGGTACGCACAGTGCAAGTGTAACACTCTGGAAAACCAGGTGGATGTACACATAGGCCCCCGCACAACACCTATCCCACAAAGGGTTAAATCAGCCGACTTGAAACCCTAGTCACCCCCCTCAGGGAAGGACAGGCACACCAGTTTGCGGGACCAGGCGGTTAGGAAACGCCCATCTAGGGGTCTGGAGAGCCCAGGGCGGGAAAACAGGCAGATTAAGTTCAAGCTGAAGTTGGGACTGGAGGTGCCAGGCTGCCAGGTGCCAGGGTTGGAGCCCTGACACCTTGGCTAGGTGGCAGACGGTAGCCAGAGACTGCAGGAGACGGGAAGACGGCTGCCGGAGATCCGAGGTAGGACAGGACAGGGTTGTAGCCCGCCAGTACCGACACCGGAGAACCGACCCGGAAACCGTGTGCACAGAGGGGGGTACTTGGACCCTGAAGCCAGGACCGGCACCAACGGCCTAGCTAATTAACCAATTGAGGGCAGGATTTTAGGTCCTGTCCCAACCTAAGTCCTGAAAAGTAGACAACCACCCACCGAGAGGGATAGGGTAACTGCCAGGGCCCGTAGATCCCAAGGGTCAGCCTCAGACGGGCACGGCTCCCAACCAAAGGACCGGGAGCGGAGTGTTTCAAACCGGGAAGTCCTACCTACAAAACACTGAGTGCAGAGAGACTTTGACTACCAACCCGGGTGTGGGATCAGATACACCCGTCTGCGGCAGCCGGCCACCATCACCTTGGTTTACCACAGGACTTGTGTGCTTTATTCGACCGTGAGTAACATCCCTGGCCTGGCCGGGTGCGCCGACCCCTGCAATCACCATCCTCAGAGTAGAGACACTGGTCCCTGGGACATCCATCCCTACCCACGGAGGGGTTAACATCCAGCTGCCAGCCCAACGTCCCCGGAAGCCCCGCAATGGCAGTGGTGGTGCTACTTCTCACCACACACCGTGGGTGGCATCACAGTCATTGTACAACCAATCCCGTATAAATACGTCACCTTTTATTTGGAGTGTCCACGCGACCCCCGGGTCCGGAGAACACCTCGAGCCGTACCGTAGATCCGGATCCGAGCAGATCCGGCTGCTGGCGTGGGGGCAGCACACCAGCTCATCCATTGTGGATGAGGCTGGTCACTGTCTTCTTCATAGGCAGCAGCAGCTGCCTGTTGATCAGCCTGTGGGTGAGCATCTGGTCAGTCGCAGCAGCCCCACGACCCAGCCTTTGCTCACCTCTCCTCACCTAGATCAATTCCCCCCCTCATTAGTCTGGCCACCCTGCAGCTGGGTATTCAGCAGCCCCTTCCCAGCACCCAGCTGCAGGTGGTGTCAATCCTACAACCCACCAGCCCCCCTCAAAATAAACCCCCATCCCCCCTCAGACACGGGCCATGCCACAGTTGCCCGCATGAGCTTATTATACTCCGCAGTCTGTTGGTTTGATGATGCTGTCTTCTGCTTTCACGTCTCAGCCTGATGGTTTGCACGCTGATTATAGTGTTAATCCCACTGCTGCTGTTAACCCCGTGCCTCTTGGAGTACCAAATCAGCAAGGGACTAATGTGATGCCCTGGCAAAACCAGGTAGTCACACATTAGCCCCCCGCATAACACCTTCCCTCACAGGGTTACATACAGCCGACCTGAAACCCTAGGTCACCCCCCTCAGGGCCAGACAGGCACACTAGTGGGTGGGACCAGACGGTTAGGGAACGCCCACCTAGGAGTCTAGATAGCCCGGGGCGGGAAAACCAACAGATTAAGTTTGAAGTTCAAGTTGGGAGGAGTGGAGGCTGGGGCTAGGTGTAGGTCCAGCAGAGGAGAAGCTCAAGTTGAACGGTGCCAGGGTTGGAGCCCTGGTACCTTGGCTAGGTGGCAGACGGTGGTCTCCGTCGGCAGGCGACGGGAAGACGGCAGCCGGAGATCCGAGGTGGACCGGGACAGGGTTGGAGCCCACTGGTACAAACACCAGAGACCCGACCCGGAAACCGTGCACAGAGGGGGTACTCGGACTCTGAAGCCAGGACCGGAACCAACGGCCTAGCTAATCAACCGATTGAGGGCAGGATTATAGGTCCTGTCCCAACTAAAGTCCCAAAAGCAGACAACCACCCACAGTGAGGGATAGGGCTCTATCTGATGCCCAGGGCCCATAGATCCCATGGGTCAGCGTCAGCGGGCACGGCTCCTCAGGTACAAAAAGAGCCGGGAGCGGGCTCCCGTGTTCCATACCGTGAAGTCCAACACAAGCAAACACAGTGCAGAGGGAAAAGACGGCGACCACCAGCTCGGGTGGGGGACCAGAGTACAACCGGACGAGGCGGCCAGCCACTAGCACCTTGGTTTAACAAAAGACTCATGTGATTCATTTAATTGTGATTAACCAAACATCCCCTGGTACGTCCGGGTGCGCAGGCCCTTGCCATCGCCATACCCTGCACAGAGACACTGGGTCCCAGGGCAACCATCCCTACCCACGGAGGGGTTAACATCCAGCTGCCACTACATCTCCCCTGGGTGTCCCCCTTCACCACACACCATGGGTGGCGTCACGAACTGAATATGGCCAAGGCCGTACAACTACGTCCCCCTTTTCATTTAGCGTGTCCACGTCACCCCTGGGTCCGGAAGATCCCTCGAGCCACACAGCGGGTCCGGATCCGAACAGCCCGGCTGCTACAGGCGTGGGGCGGCACACCCCAAAAACTGGCATCACGAACAGGATTGTAACCCATCCACCTACCTGGTGGAAGTGCGCCTTGATTTGGACAGTCAGCGGTGATCCGTTGAAAAATTTCCAGAGGTCGCCATTTTGCCGCCATTTTTAGGTGCGAAAAACTGCAGCCCAGCGTTTTCTCCCCCGAGAAAGGGCACGAAGCTGACGTTCCGCCCCTTGGGAACGAGGCCAGAAGGAAACCACACCCTGAGGCCAAAAACAAAACTAACCTGCGGCACAAGGAAGTGCTTGCAAAAGACAAAGGGGGAAAATCGGGAAGATGTCTGCGCCTAATCCGCATGGCGGAGTAGCGCCTGCCGCTGAAGTAGCGGCGCCTGCAGATTTTGCAGATGACGGAAACGTGGCGGCTCTCGCTCCGGCTGCAAGAGCGGGGGAAGCGGTGGCCCAGGCGAACACCCAAGTCATGACGATCACCCTGCCCTACGTGCCCGCTGCTGCCTGGCTACCTCAGTACGATGGGAAGCCCGATGCCCTGCAGGTATTCAAGAAGAAAATATGTACCGTTCTTGATATGTATGCCATGACCGGCAAGTATCGTGCATCTGTGGTGCTCCGGCAGTTGACCAGAGCGGCTGAGCAGGAGTTGGAGACTTGGGCCGATGCCGACCAGGCCTCGGTAATTGCCATTTTTGATAAACTGCAGGTTGCTTTTGAAACCCGCACCGAAGCGGAATTGCGGATGAATTTTTACAACTGCCGACAGCGCCCTCAGGACAGCATTCGGGACTATGTCTTGAGGCTGCAGACTGCCCTTCGTACGTTGAAGCACAATGACCCCATTAGCAAGGCTGAGAGCAACAAAATGCTGGTGGAGCAGTTCCTGCAAGGGCTGGGGTCCACTGATTACCGCAAGCAGCTGCGGCTGTGGTCCCTAGAACATTCAGACTTGAACTTTGTGGTCCTAAAGGACCGGGCCATTAAAGCGCTACAGACATCTGAAGCTGGTGCCCCCGTCCCGCCATCTTGGCCGGCTGACACCTCGCATGTCTCAGTAACGACTCCCTTGTTGGCCCTGCCAGCACCCGTAGCAGTAGCCGGGACCCCGGAGGACTTATCATCGCAAGTTCAGCGTCTGAGTGATGACGTCACCAGGATCCTCGCCACCCTACAGATACCACCGAAGGCCAAGCCAGCAGAGAAGATCCAGCTCGCCAACAGTCCGGAAGACGTCCTCTGGATGCAGCGGAGAAGAAATAACAACAACCGGTATGGACAGCCTGTCTGCTACAAGTGCAACAAGACTGGTCATTACTCCCATCGGTGTCCTTTAAACGAGCAACCCCTGAGGCCAAGGGCCAATCCTCAGGAATAGATCCTCAAGGCCCAGCTGATTGGCGTGATCGGTACATTGGAGGTCGCCCCATCATCTCTCTTGCAGTGAATGGTATCCCGACATCCGCCCTCCTGGATACTGGCTCGCAGGTAACCACTATGCCTTATGTACTGTACAAACATTATTGGTCTGACAGTGAGCTCACCCCACCTGATGCCAGTTTGACCATCATTGCGGCCAATGGACTCCCCATGACCCAAATAGAGTTTAAGGAGGTCACCTTGAAGGTGGGATGTGTGGAGCTGAAGCATCAGGGACTGATTGAAGTACAAAATGATTCCAGTGACCGTAACCCAAAGATGGTCCTAGGGAAAAATGTGATTGAAAATTGCATGGGTTAAGTGCTGCATTTATTGCAGCAACTGTCTGCCACCGCAGGAGTAGGCTGACAGAGGACTCTGCAATGTGAGATCCAGGCTCTCCTGCAGCGGCAACAGGTGAACATGTCAGGTGGAGAAATTGGTAGCGTGCGGGTGATGGATGTAGCGCCTCTAGTGGTACCTCCGTGAGTGAGATGATGATTTGGTGTAGGGCAGCAGTAGGTCCCGGAGGACAGGATTATCCGGCAGTGGTGGAGCCTCTGCCTTCAGAACATTGGCCCACAGTAATGGCAGCCAGAGGGGTGATTGATGTCAAGAAGGGAAGAGTGCCCGTGAGAGTGATGAATTGCAGAGAGGAAGAGGTTAGGCTACCCCGTTACGCCACCATTGCTAAACTATTCACCGTAGACACTGATGCCATCCAGGCAGCAGCCTCCACTATCACTGCCTCATAGCCAGTGACAACTCACCAAGGCAGTTAGAAGAGTGGTGTCAGGAGTTACATGTTGGCACCGACTCCACACCTGCACACCACAAGGGAGGGGTGTACAGGGTAGTGCGGGAGTATGAGCAGGTATTCAGTAAACACCCGTTAGATTTCGGGAGGATCAAGGGGGTCCAACACCACATTCCCACCAGTACACATCCACCCATCAAGGAAAGGTACAGGCCAATCCCACCTGCGCACTACCAGTGCGCCAAGGACATGTTGAAGAGCATGAAGGAGGCAGGGGTCATTCGTGATAGTTGCAGTCCCTTGGCAGCTCTATTGGTTCTAGTGAAGAAGAAGGACGGCACTATGAGGATGTGTGTGGATTACCAAAAAATTAACCAGATAACTCACAAGGATGCGTAACCCCCTTCCCCGTATTGAAGAGTCGTTAGCTGCACTGAGAACCGCACATTACTTCTCGATCCTTGACCTTACCAGCGGTTACTGGCAGGTGTCCGTCGCAGAAGACGACCGGGAGAAGACTGCTTTCGCTACCCTGATGGGTCTCTGCGAGTTCAATAGCATGCCTTTTGGGCTGTGCAATGCGCCAGGAACCTCCCAGAGGCTGATGGAGTGCTGTCTGTGGAATCGGAATTTTGAAACTGTCCTGTTATATTTGGATGACGTCATTGTCTACTCCAGGACCTATGAGGCCCATTTGGAACACCTTGCTGAAGCGTTCGAAGCTCTCTCCAAATACGGGATGAAACTGAAGCCCTCCAAGTGCCCTCTGCTGAAGCCCAAAGTGCAGTACCTCAGCATGTGGGGAGTGCCGAAGGTGTGGCACCGGACCCCGAAAAGATCACAGCCATCCAGAGTTGGCTGAAGGCTACCACAGCTAAAGAAATGAGGCAGTTTCTGGGCCTGGTGGGCTACTACCGCCGCTTCCTCAAGGGCTACACCAAAATGGCAGCCCCCATGCAAGACCTCTTGGTGGGGCAAACTAAGAATGGAAGGGCTCCTGGACACCCGCTTGCCTGGGGTGAGAAGCACGAAGAGTCCTTTCAGCAGCTGAAGTCAGCCTTAACCGGAGAAGAGATCCTGTCCTACCCCGACTATGGTCTCCCGTTCATTCTTTACACGGATGCCAGCAATGTGGGCTTAGGTGCTGTCCTGTCCCAGATGCAAGATGGCAGGGGGAAGGTGATTGCTTATGCAAGCAGGAAGCTCCGGCCGACAGAAAGAAATCCCGAGATTTACAGCTCCTTCAAGTTGGAGTTCTTGGCACTCGTCTGGGCGATAACAGAGAGGTTCAAGCATTACCTAGCATCCGTGAAGCTCACAGCCTATACGGACAATAATCCTCTGACTCACCTGGGCACGGCAAAGCTAGGGGCCCTGGAACAATGCTGGGTGGCCCAGCTAGCGAACTATGATTTCACCATCAAGTACAGAGCCGGCCGCAAGAATACCAATGCGGATGCTGCACCTACCTGATGGAGGGTTGGATGAAGATGAACTAGAAGAGATTGAACTACCCACGTTCCATCAGCCTGAGGATGGAAAAGACGAAAAAACGTATGTTGGCCAGCAGCAGGCAACCTTTGACCCGTTACCCCACCATGAGTGGCAAGAGGCCCAAGACCAGGAGCCTGCGGTCCGGTTAGTCAAGATGATGATCTCTCAAAATGTTTCCAGGTTGGCACCCACTGCCCCCGCGGAAGCACAGCGGCTGTGGAAGGAAAGAGACTGCCTGTACCTGCAGCATGGCAAGCTGAACAGAGGGCTAACTAACCCGAAGACACACGAGAAAGTCTGCCAGCTCATGGTACCACAGGCATATGTACCTGTGGTCTTGAAGGCTTATCACGATGGGGCTGGACATTTTGGCTGGAAGAAGTTAGAGATGCTACTGAGGGAGCGCTTCTACTGGAGCGAGATGAGAGAGTCCATCGAGGCGTGGGGCAGGGAGTGTGGTCCCTGCAAGTTAAGAAGACAGGATGGAACCAGTCACAAGGTCCCGTTACAGCCAATCGTTACCCGTCAGCCATTGGAGTTAGTTGCCTTGGACCACGTCAAGCTCACGCCCAGCCGGAGCGGCTATACGTATGCCCTTACCATCGTGGAGCATTACTCCATGGTGGTGGTACCCGTCAAGGACTTAACAGCTCGTACCGCAGCAAGGGTCTTCCAGGCATACTTCTGCCGGCCGCATGGTTACCCGGAGAAGGTGCTTACAGACCAGGGCCCTGCCTTTGAAGTGGAGATCTTCCAAGAATTCTGCAACTTGTATGGATGTAAGAAGATCCGGACCACGCCCTATCACGCTCAAACTAACAGGATGTGCAAGAAAATGAACCATCTGGTCCTCAACCTTCTCAAGACCCTGCCCCTTGAAGAGCAGAACCTGTGGCCTGAAAAACTGCCCGACTTGGTGGATATGTATAACAATATCCCTAGCAGTTCCACTAAATGCACACCCGCATACTTGATGAGGGCAAGACCCGGGAGATTGCCGGTGGACCTGGAGTTGGAGGTCGAAGTGCCTGAGACCATTTCCCCAACTGCCAATTGGGACACCAAGCGCCAGAAACAGTATCGGCAGATCCAAGAATACGTAGAAAGAAACCTGCGCCAGAACAGGGAGAGGCAAGAGCAGCGTTTTAACAGACGAGCCCAGGCTGCCCCCTTTGAACCTGGAGATGTAGTACTGAAGAGGAAGAGAAGACTGCATAAGCTGGATGACCAGTGGGAGAAGACTCTTATGTTGTCCAACCCACTGGATGGGAGGATCAAAAAACGTACATCGTCAGTCATGACTAGGGGAAGACTACGGCCACTGTTTCCAGGGACCACCTGAAGAAGTGTCCAGAGCCTCTGAAAATGGAGGAGAAGGTTCACGCTCCCACTCAGGGCGCGGAGAAGGCGAAAGAGGTGATCCACACTGTCATGGGTGACTTCCCAGCTGATTGGCCTATGCAGAATAGAGCGGTGATTGTTCTTGTGATAATGTTCCCACAACCCATGGAAGATATGGAGCCAGAGAGGCCTGTCAGCAATACACCACCACCTGCACCCAGGGAAGCACTTGCACCTACACCACGCTACCGTAGTTCCCTGCCAGCTGTACCTGACACTAGGGCAGAGGAACCCGTAATTCACTCTACCCCATCAGTCCCCAGTGAGAGTAGGGGGCTAAGATGGTCCACACGCCCCAACTTGGGATGACCACCAGTCAGATATAGGGAAACTGACGTCTAGTGAGTGGTGCCCGCTTGCTGTGTACGTAAGTCTTGTCTGTGTGTTGATGAATCCCAATTGACCGAATAATTCACATGATTAAAAAAAGTTAAGGTAGCGAAACCCCAGCTACCCCAGTTATACAAGTCCCCCGTTGGGACCGTTCACAGTTGAAAAGTTCTCAAAGTTTTAAAAATGGACCACGGCTTTGGACTGGAAAGACAACCCAAAAACTATTGGGCCTTATAAATAGTCACTGACCACCCTCTCACCCTGCTGCAGTCTCTGGAGAGGCTAATTGGAGGAAGGGCCTGCGGTGGAGTAGGCCGAGGCCCAGTTACCATTGAGAGCGGTGGCTACCATCCCTACCAGGGGTCCCAGACTTGGTGCCTGTGACAAAAGACTGCCGGGTAAGGAACTTTTTATCCGGCCCGCAAGGGCAACACCCGGACCTGTCCTGGACTTGGGCAAGGGGTGCGCACCAGTGCTTAGCGGTGGCACCAGGGGGCAGGTTGTTTTGGGTGGGGGTGCTGTGAGAAGGACCCGGTCCATCCTGTCCCGGTTTAAATGTGAAACATTTAAGCAATGTGCCTCCTGTAAGGGAAGAAAACCAATGTATTATTCAATGTTAGTATACTTGTAAACTGTTCCTTTTTCTATTTCCAGTTCCAGTTAAATAAATGTTGGTGGTTGGACAGCCCGCGGACGCTCTGTATTAAACCAAGGGGGAATGTGACGCCCTGGCAAAACCAGGTAGTCACACAATAGGCCCCCGCATAACACCTTCCCTCACAGGGTTACATACAGCCAACCTGAAAACCTAGTCACCCCCCTCAGGGCAAGACAGGCACACCAGTGTGCGGGACCAGGTGGTTAGGGAACGCCCACCTAGGGGTCTAGACAGCCCGGGGCGGGAAAACCAACAGATTAAGTTTGAAGTTCAAGCTGGGAGGAGTGGAGGCAGCAGAGGAGAAGCTCAAGTTGAATGGTGCCAGGGTTGGAGCCCTGGTACCTTGGCTAGGTGGCAGACGGTGGTCTCCGTCGGCAGGCGACGGGAAGACAGCAGCCGGAGATCTGAGGTGGAGCGGAACAGGGTTGGTGCCCGCCAGTACCAACACCAGAGACCCAACCCGGAAACCATGCACAGAGGGGGTACTCGAACCCTGAAGCCAGGACCGGAACCAACAGCCTAGCTAATCAACCGATTGAGGGCAGGATTATAGGTCCTGTCCCAACTAAAGTCCCAAAAGCAGACAACCACCCACAGAGAGGGATAGGGCAACCGCCAGGGCCCATAGATATCACGGGTCAGCATCAGCGGGCATGGCTCCTCAGGTACACAAAAAGCCGGGAGCGGACTCCCGTGTTCCATACCGGGAAGTCCAACACAAGCAAACACAGTGCAGAGGGAAAAGACGGCGACCACCAGCCCGGGTGGGGGACCAGAGTACAACCACCACCAGCACCTTGGTTTACCAAAAGACTCGTGTGATTCATTTAATTGTGAGTAACCAAAAATCCCCTGGTACGTCTAGGCGCGCAGGCCCTTGCCATCGCCATACCCTGCACAGAGACACTGGGTCCCGGGGCAACCATCCCTATCCACGGAGGGGTTAACATTCAGCTGCCACTCCATCTCCCCCGGGTGTCCCACAACAGCAGCGGTGGTGTCCCACTTCACCACACACCATGGGTGGCGTTGTAACGGGGGCAGGGGGCGCCTCAGGGGGTGTAGTCGGGTCCCCTTGCCTTGTGGGTCGCAGGCTGAACCCCGGCCCGGCCGTTACTTGCAAAACAGGTGTGTTGTTGGGGCAGAGTGTGGATCCATGGGGCCCATTCATGACAGCGTTCTTTCTGTGCTCTCCAGCTCCTTCTTCACTTTCAGGAAAGAGACAATTGCAGGCAGCGGCTAAACCAAACACCGTTTTATTAAACAAAGCTTCCATCTTTCTGTTTGCAGCAGGCTTACTTTAGTACGTTACAAGTTACAAGTCCTTTTCTACAAAAACGGTTTCCTTTTTCTCTACGGGCACTTTCCTTTGCCTGCAGGGGCCAATTGTTATCCCCCTAGCAGTGGTACTCCTATCCCGATTTTAGTCCAGCCCTTTCCCAGGGATTTGTATTGAACTAGGGGACGGCTCCAGTACTCACTACCGGCTCCGGATTAGCTCCAACTTCTCTGCTCCACTGCCACAGCACCCACTCCTGCACTCTGCCCCGGCACTTCTCCTCAGCTCTCTCCTGTTACATTCCCAGCACACTGCCCTGCATTCAGAGCCCAACCCCCCTTCTCTTCCCTCCTAGGCTGCCCTGCCCCTTCCTTCCCTGTCACTGTTACCAGGGGAACCACTCACTACACTGGCACCTAGGGGGGGAGAACCGTACATAACACACAACATTGTACAATGTGCCACCATACTCCTGTGGCGTCTTCAGGGGGGGAAAAACGTCTTCTCCACACTAGGGGTCCGTCCACCCCTTACAGCGTCACGTACTGAATACGGCCAAGGCCGTACAACTACGTCCCCCTTTTCATTTGGCATATCCGCGTGACCCCTGGGTCCGGAAGATCCCTTGAGCCACGCAGCGGGTCTGGATTCGAGCAGCCCGGCTGCTACAGGCGAGGGGACGACACACTATGGCTCCTGCCTCTGCTGTTTTGGTCACAGCAGCTACAGCCCCCAGCGAGGCGTTGCAAGGTCCGAGGCGTTCAAGGCAGGGGATGAGGAGACACCGTAGGTCTTCTTCTTCATAAGATTCCGATAACAGTGCATATAGATGCCGTAGTCGGCGTAGGCGACGGAGATCTTTTTCCAATCATAGCCACCGGTCGCGGTATCGCTCTTCCTCTTCATCTGAGACCCGTGGTCGCAGTCAAACGTCAAGGCGCCATTCATCCTGTCGCTCTCAAGTTGATCAGCCAGGTCATGTCATTTAAGCAGGTCCTACGCCATCGGTGAACCCAGTGTCCAACGTGCCAGTTGGTGAGTTTGATTATGCGGGTGCTTGGGTGATAAGTACGTTACTGCTGACATGTTGAGGAGCATTTTGAGTGGGAGCAAGTTGTTATTGAATCCTAAGTTGTTGTCGCAAGCCACAGCTTCTGCTACCCCCTCCTGCCCGTTCCGATATTCACAGGGGCGTTTTTTTATTGTGGCGTTGTCCCCCTGGGTTCTCATCTGGATCAGGAGACCTTAAATAAGATTTGGGCAAATGAATATATCGATGTCTGGTCTCTGCTATCTCCTGAGCAAAGCTCGGTCCATCGGGAAAAGCGGCCTACGGACAGGCCATATGAGCGCCATCCAAAGGTCGCGAAGACAATTAACAATTGGCTGCAAGCATTTTTCGTTCTGGGTTGTGTGATGGGTAGAAAGCATCCAGAGCGTTGTTCGGAACTTTCTCTTTACATGGACACAATCTACAGTTCCTACAAGATGCATGGCGGCTCCGGTTGGTGGAAGTATGACGAGGATTTTCGCCGGCGCCTTGCCCTTAATCCGCAGTTAGGTTGGGGGGTGAAAGCCACGGACCCGTGGCTGCGCATTATGATGTCACAGAGGTCCATTCACCCCTTTCAGTCTGGGGCACCTGGCCAGCAGCCAGGCTCGGGGCCAGCTGCCAACCGCAGGCCGGGTACCTGCTGGCTGTTTAATGACGGCCACTGCAGGTACTATGGATTATGCAAGTTCAAGGACGAATACTCTGCATGTGCTGGCCCACACGCACTTATCAAATGCTCCTGCCCCGCCCAAAAGCCTATCCCCGGTAGGTCAATTCCTCAACAGGAGAATAAGGACTCCGGTGAACATCACCGCGATGGAACCTTGGCTAAGCAGGTACCACAATAAAGCTGCGGCTGCTCAGCTTCGGGCGGGTTTCACACATGGTTTTTTCATACCTTTCAAGTTCTCGAGAAGCACGGCCTTTTCAGTTAATCTTAAGTCGGCCAGGGAGATGCAGGAAGTTTTATTGAAAAAAAGTCGCCAAGGAGGTGTCGCTTGGCCATATGGAAGGTACTTTTGTTTCACCACCTTTTTACAACCTTAGGGTGTCTCCTTTGGGCGTTGTCTCTAAGAAGGAACCAGGGGAATTTAGGTTAATTCATCACCTATCACACCCCCGGGGTTCATCCGTAAATGATGGAATTAGTGAGGAAGAGTCTTTGGTAGCTTATTCCTCATTTGACCAGGCTGTGGTGATGGTCCGTAAAGCAGGGCAAGGGGCGCTAATGGCTAAGTCGGACATTGCGTCAGCTTTTCGCCTTTTCCCTGTTCACCCGGATTGACATCACCTTTTGGGTTGTTTTGTTGATGGTGCCTATTATTACGATACTTGCCTTCCTATGGGGTGGTCCATTTCATGCAGGCATTTTGAGCTTTTTAGCAGCTTTCTTGAATGGGTTGTAAAAGTTGAGACAGGCTCCAAGTTGGTCACCCACTACTTGGATGATTTTTTGTTTGTTGGTGTAGCGGGTTCTGACAATTGCTGTAAGGTTTTGACTAGGTTTAAGGAGCTAATGTGGGACTTTGGCGTCCCGTTGTCCCGTTGTCTGAAGAAAAGACGATGGGTCTGGTCACTTGTCTTTCCTTTTTGGGAATTGAAATTGATATGATGGATATGGTTTTCAGGTTACCTGCTCGAGAAAAAAAAAAAAAAAAAAAAAATCGATAAGCTCATAGGAATAATTGATGGTTTTCTTTCCCTCAAGAAAGTTACGCTCGCGCAGATGCAATCCCTTCTGGGTTCATTGGCCTTTGCGTGCCGCGTGATGCCTATGGGCAGGATCTTTTCTCGGCGTCTGGCCATGTCTATGCAAGGTGTTCTCCTTCCCCACGATAGGATTTGATTATGTCTCCCCTTACGTGCGGATCTCCAGGTATGGAGAAGTTTTCTGCTTAACTATAATGATCGCACTTGTTTCCAAGGTGAAGAGCGTTTGTGCCATGATATGTCCCTTTTTGCAGATGCAGCGGGGTCTGTTGGTTTCGGGGTTATTTTTGGTGACCAGTGATGTGCTGAGCGTTGGCCGGCTAAGTGGATTGACTGAGGCTGGACAAAAAAAACCTTACTCTTCTTGAGCTTTTTCCTTTGGTTGTGGCGGTTTTCATCTGGGGTGACCGGTTGGCAAATTCGCAAATCTGTTTTTGGTCCGACAATGAAAGTGTCGTTCATGCTGTGAACCATTTGTCCTCATCTTCGATTCCTGTCGTGAAGCTGATATGTTTCCTGGTGTTGAGATGCTTGTCTTTAAATATTTGGTTTCGCTCTCGGCATGTGCTGGGTATAAAAAAAACTCAATGGCTTACGCACTTTCACGTTTTGATTTCCAGAAATTCCGGGACCTAGCTCCATTAGCCAATCTGGAGGGAATACCGTGCCCGGGCCAACTATGGGAAGTGCTGGAGGCCCCCTGATGCCCCTGGTTTGGGCTTCAGTGGCTACGTGAACGCCGTACGGTAAGGCATGGCATGAATGGCGGGTTTGCGCCGGTAATCTTCCGGTGGCCACTTCTAGTTCAGCCAGATTAGAGGCGTTGGTGAACTACTTGCATCAGTTGCATTCCTTTGGTTCCTCGGCATCGGTGGCCAGGAGCAGGTTGTCTGGGTTGTCTTTTCATTTCAAGTTGCTCTGATGGGAAGATGTTATGAAAAGTTTCATTTTCCGCCAGGCTTTAAAGAGTTGGTAGAAATCAAGAGAGCATAAGCTTACTAGACGCCCAATTTCTTTTTCCCTGTTGGAATGGCTTATAGCTAATACTAAAGCGGTTTGTAGCTCTCCTTTTGAATCAACATTGTTCGCCGCGGCTTTTGGGATCGCCTTTTTCGGGGCTTTGCGGGTTAGCGAGCTGGCTTCCTCGTCGGCTCGGGACTCAGGAGGTTTTCAACATAATGTTACTTTTGGAATACGAATCCGTATACTGCGTTCTAAGAGGGATCCCATGGGCAGTGGGTTGTGGTTCCCTTTCTTTGCTATTCCTGGCCCGTTTGCCCTATTAGTTTAGTTACGGAATATTTGGCGATTCGGCCAGAAAGCCCTTCATTTTTTGCGCATGCTGACGGGTTTCCATTGACTAGATTCCAGTTTTTAGCATTATTGCGGCATATTTTGATTCTTTTGGATCTCACGTGGGCTCAAGTGCTTCTGGAAGTTGTACACATATCGAGAGCGGCGTTTTCACCAGTCGTTCTGGTGTTGCATGTGGGGGGAAATTACTTGTGCTCAATACAGCTGACAGAGCTCCTCACGTTGATGCGGGCTGATATTGATAAATTCGTGGAGGGGTTTCACAGCTGGTCATTGTATGGTCGGAGATAGTGCCCAGGGTGGTGTGGCGCGGCTCGCGGGATTGGGCCGGCATTGAAAGGTCACGTAGGACCATTAATCACCACATATCCCGTTTGGTGCTCTTTAAGGGTGGTGGAGTTATTGTGAGGCACAGGCAGCTATAAGGGAATAATGCTAGGTTGCTGCGGCCTGATGGAGTGCACCTGAATGACATCAGGCTGGATATCTTTTTGTCCGGGCTGCAGGACGGGATCAAGGAGGCATTAGTCATGCTGAGTGGGGGGGGGTCGTAGCTCCACTTTGTTGTCGCTACTCCTTGGCGGAAGATAGACCATGTGTCGGGAGTCCGGCGGCATATCCCCATCACTTCCGGTGGTCAAATTAAGAGCTGCGACCTTACCCCTCCAAAGTTGGTGGTAAAATAAGAGAAAAAGATGAAAATGGTTTTATTTTGGTACTCTCCAATAAAAGTTAAAGTTGGAATTTCTGTTTCTGTCTTTCTTTGGGAAAAGGGGCAATTGATTAATGGTGTGGATAGTCTGTGGGGACCCGCCTCTATTTGCTGGGGAGCCCCTGACTGGACAGCCCGGTTGTGGCACGTTTTGCCCTCTTGTCCTAACGTATTGGAAAGGGTTAATGTGTTGTCTCCTAACCAGCTTTCCTTTGCAGTCACGCCTACCTGTTGCAATGTGCCCCGGGATCCGGATGTGTTGTTCCCCCCCCCCCTTGTCCTTTGGGGTATATATAGTGATGCCCGAGGCTCTTCTGGCCTCTTTGATCCTGCGGTCGAGAGCTGCCCACTCTCCCTCCCTGTTATTTGTTGTTTTGTTTTTATGCTTTAATGGTGTTGATGAAAGTCACAGCTGTTAGCGGAAGATCGACCCTGGGTAACATGTGTCGCGAGTCCGGCGGCATATCCCCATCACTTCTGGTGGTCAAATTAAGAGCTGCGACCTTACTGTACTACCCCGTGCTTGGCAGCCAAGCCGCTCGGATCCAGACCTTCAGTGGGTGGCTCTAGGGTCTCTGGACCCGAGAGTCCTGCGGTCACGTCGATCAAAAAGGAGTTTGCGGTTTGGGGATGTATGTGTATGGCCGGTGCCGTGTTTAAGTTCATGACGCCACCCACGGGATGTGGTGAAGGTAGACACCACCGCTGCAGTTACTGGGAACCTGGGGGGAGATGTTTGGCAGCAAGTTGTTAACCCCTCTGTGGGCAGGGATGGTGGCCCCGGGACCCGTTGGGGGTGTTTGGCGGTGCAGGGAGATGGGCGGCCGGAGGGCACTGATGTACTCACGATTAGTAAACACACGAGTCTCTGGTAAACCAAGGTGATGGTGGTCGGTGCCCGCAGCCGGCCGCAGTCTGGTCCCCCACCCGGTTGGTGGTCTCTGCCTTTCTCCTTCACCTGTTTGTGTTGGTGGACTACCTGCGCTTGCAACTTCAGGAGTCCGCTCCCGGCTTTTGGTTGCCTGAGGAGCCCTTTGCCCGCACACGCTGTCCGTGGGATCTCTGTGCCGTGGCGGTGGCTTTCTATCCCCCTCGTTGGGCTGTTGTCTTCAGTCGGGACTTTGGGTGGGACAGGACCTCTAGTCCTGGCCGCAATCAGTTAATTAGCTAGTCCCCAGTAGCTTCTGGACCTAGCTTCAGGGTCTGAGTACCCCCCTTTGTGCTCCGGTTTCCGGGTCGGTTCCCCGGGTCAGTACCGGTGGGCCACTACCCTGTCCCGGTCCACCACGGTTCCACCGAGCCGTCTTTCCGGCTCCTGCAGACAGAGGCCTCCATCTGCCTCCTAGCCAGCAGTACCAGGACTCTTACCCTGGCACCGGTTCAGTTTAGGTCTTTACTCTGCTGGAGCTCCACACATCTCCAGCCTACACACCTCTCCTCTTGACCTCTAGACTTGAACTCCACGACCAGACTAAACTTTCCCGCCCCAGGCTGTCTGAGACTCCTTGGTGGGCATCTTCCAACCGCCTGGTTCCGCCCCCTGGTGTGTCCAACAAGCTCTGAGGGGGGTGACTAGGGTTTTATATGTTTGGCTGCTGTCACCTTGTTAGGGAACGGTGTAATGCGGGGCCCTATCTGTGACTACCTGGCTGGCCAGGGCGTCACATTACCCCTCCAAAGTTGGTGGTAAAATAAGAGAAAAAGATGAGATTGGTTTTATTTTGGTACTCTCCAATAAAAGTTAAAGTTGGAATTTCTGTTTCTTTCTTTGCATTGGGAAAAGGGGCAATTGATTCATGATGTGGACAGTCATAATTATACCAACCTGCTGTTTGGGATCACCAGAAGATCACGGTTTCAAAGCTAGATACAATTTGCAGTTATTTTTGAAACTCAGAAATTTTGATCGATCCCCTGAATACAAATCAGGAATAGGAATTCTTGGTTCCGCTGCTGGAGCTTGAAGGAGATAATCTGCTATACCCTGAACCCTGTCTGTAAGTTGGTCCAGACGTGCACCAAAATCCTGTTCACTCATGCTGAAATGGTAATCATTAAACACCCTGATAGTAAGAGGGAAAAAAAAAATCTCAAAAACACTATTTCCCTGCTTCGGTGGAGCTAACTATCAGTTGGCCAGTCGTACTGTTATGATACGATGTTCAACAACTACCGTGGAGCAGTTTACCCAAGCCGTAGGGCCCTAATGCTGACTGCAGCCCTGAACCTAACGCCAAATAGAAGCAGCCGTGCGGCACGCCTAACGCTCCCTATGTACCTCAAACCCAGCCGGAGAACTACATAAACCTAAAGGCAGAAAGTAGAAAAGCTATTTTGCCTCGGAGCAGATTTTCCACAAAGGAGATAAAGACCACCACATATAATAACAGTAAGCAAGATGAAAGGACGCACACAGTCAGAGCTAGATTGAGCAAAGCGAGGCCATGTGCTAATTTCTAGGATGCAAAAAGGATAGGATAGTGAACTCTGCAGTCCGCATAAAAATCCTAATATCCTACACGGAGTATGCAAAAGGAGCAAGTAACCTAGTACTCATATGTACGTACTCCGTACAATGCTCGGGTAACACTGCAGAAAAATGACTAACAAAAAAACCCTGCAACTAAGATCTCCAACATGAAATACCAGTGAGAAAATTCCCCCTTTCTGAAGGTACAAACAATGGTACTAAAAACACAAATACCTTCAAAAATAAAATGCAAAAACGCGAGAATCACATAGCATACAAAATGTATGAAACAAAACTTCTCGACTTATCTTAGTAGAAGGCAGGAGAGCAGAACCACTCTGGCCTCAGGCTATCAGACGACTGGCAACAGCATGAAGTCCAAACACACCTATATCCAGATCACGCCAGCACTGAAAATCAGGTGTGCAACAATCCAGTCACAGACCTCAATGCACCAACACCAGCGACCACCGGGGGGAGCACAAGAGCGGAACCCATCCAGACAGCATTCACAACAGGGAGCCCGTCCAGGTCCCGCTCCCACCGGTGTCACTTGGTAAGTCGGGAGCCCTGCCTCCGTGCACAAATTGATTTACCGTTGTGGCCCCTCGGCTTGAAGCTTTCAGGGCCCCGCTCACTATGTATAGTGTTGCTGTGCTCTTGATGGCTGGCACTTGGGATTTTAGTGGGTAGTGTACTTTGGAGAACCCTATCCCCCGCGTTGTGCTGGTGCCTTCAATCTCTGAGCTCCTGGAGAAAGTTCATAAAAAGACTATCCTCCACAGGTTAATTACCAGGACAGATAAACCTGCTCCTGACCTAGTGTCCTGTACCCCGTCATGCTCGGTATTGGTAAGGTAATTGGGCTTTCTGGTGCCGACAGTCCTCCTACACTTCGTTTGTTACACTCCGGTCCAATGTTCCTGCTACCGGTCCCCGACTCCTGTGGTCCTGGACCCCCATCTATGACCCACCCTGTCACCTCCCAGGGAGCTACAACTCCCCAGCTCCTCACTCTTTGAGGGCTAACTCTCAACTTCTTGTCTCCCCTCCCACCAGTCTGCCTGACCCCTAGGTGGGCGGCCCTGCTCCAATCTGATCAACCAACTGGTGTGTCTGTACAGGTCATGGTGTGAGGTGTGGTTGGGATTTGTTGTGCGGATGTTAGTGACACCGTTGTTGGGAACCTGGAACCATGGGGGGGTGGGCCCTGCACCCTGGGGAACAGGATGCAGTTTACTGTAGCACCCTGATGTATTCAGGGGCACTACATTCCCCCTTGGTTAAATGTAGCTCGTCCCCGAGCTACAGAGCACCTAGAGTTTTATTAAGCTGGAACTGGTAAAGATAACAGGTTAAATATTCTTCCCACACAGAGGAGGCAATACACTTTAAACATTACAAACTCTCAGAATTTAACTTGAGAACAACAGGGAACGCTACCGGTTGTAGCGGTAGTTGGAAACTCATCCTGCTCCGCTGCAGCTCCTTCCTGCGACAGTCCATTCCCATTTTCCCTTTTCCTTCAACCCGCCACCCAAAACACCTGAACCCTGGTGCCACCTCTAGTTATGGTGTCGCACCACCCCGAGTTCCTTGCTGTGTCCGTGGTGACGGGGATTGAACCCCGGCGGTTCAAGGGATGACTCTGGTATATCAATCACAAGAAAAGCGCTTGACCAAAGGCACTCACTCCAGATTTAGAGTAATATAATACGATTTTTATTTGTGTATCAAAAAGTTTAAAAACACACATACAAAATACAACACAGTGCAGACATTAAAAAACACCAAGGACAATGGTAATGAGACCCAATCCAGAATAAATCGTCTCAAAAATATATTGTACCAGAATCAGCATAAATAGTTCAAAATGTATAACAATACAGATAATGAATCAGAGATATAACCATCTTATAAATAGGTATACGTTGAGGCAGACATTCTATCTCTCAAGCAGCATTATGACCAAATAGTCAGAGCAGCAACTGCAATACCTCATATCATGGTGATTCCCTATCTGAAAATAGAGGTGGAGAACCTGGCCCAACGCGTGTCGCTATGTTAGCTTCATAACAACATAACATTTTTTTTTAATGAGGTAGCTGGGTTCTGCTACCATTACTCTCTGAATCTCAGTGGGGGCTGACCAAAATTTATACGTGTTGACCTCCTCAACTCTGGACTTTCCTCTAGATCCTGTGGTGTGGCAATGTCTGCTACATGTTCCTCACTACTGGTAGCAGGTGTTTCTGGTAAAAGCCTATGTGTTCATGTTAAAGGTATGGGTACTACTCTAGGTGCGGGGATGGGTGCAGTGTCAACAAGCCTCTCCTGCTCTGGTTCTTCCATGGGTTATGGGAATGCTATTACAGGAATGATCACTGCTCCATTGTGCATAGGCTAGTCTTCTGGGAAATCACATAGGATGGTATGGATGGTTTTCTTTTTCCTCTCCACGACTTGGGGTGGAGGTGGACTCCCTTCTTGGACTCTTAGGGGTTCTAGGCACTTCTTCAAGTGGTCTCTGGAAATTGCAGATGTTGTTTTTCCTTAATCTTTGCTAATAAGACAAGTCTTCTGATTGTCAAAGTTCGAGAGTTGCACTACATAAGGTTCCTTTTCCCATTGGTCATCCAACTTGTGTAGTTTCCTCTTTCTCTTCAATACTACTTCACCTGGTGAAAAGGGGGCAGCTTTCACTTATTAGTTGAAGCTCTTTTCTTGTTTTTCTCTGCTTTGATTCAGATTCTGTGCAACATACTCTTGGATCTGCTTGTATTGACTTTAGCGTTTAAAGTCCCAATCAGTAGCTAGTTTAAGGGATTTCGACTTCCATCTCCAAGTCTACGGGCAACTTTTCAGGTCTGGCACTTTTTCAGGCCACAGGTTCCGCTCCTCGAGTGGTAGAGTCTCCAACAGATTGTTCATCTTCTCACACATCCCATTTGTTTGCGCATGGTAGGGGGTAGTACGTATCTTCTTACATCTGTACAGGCTGCAAAATTCCTTGAAGATTTCAGCTTCAAAGGCGGGACCTTGATCTGTGTGGACTTGAACCAGATAACTATGTGGTCCACAGAAATGTGCTTGGAAGGCTTTCGCCGCTATGATGGCAGTTAACTCTTTGACAGGTACCACCACCATGAATCTTGAATAGTGATCCACCATCGTGAGTGCATAGGTGTAACCACTCCTGCTTGGTGTGAGCTTGACATTGTCCAGAGCGACGAGTTCCAATGGCTGATTGGTGATTATTGGTTGTAGTGGTGCCTTCTGTCTGGTGCCATCTCTTCTGCTTAATGCACAAGGACCATAGTTCCTGCACCATTCCTCAATTGTGATTCTCATTCCCATCCAGTAAAACCGACTTCTCAGCAGCACCTCCAACTTCTTCCAACCAAAATGTCCAGCTCTATCGTGGTACGCTTCTAAGAACACCAGCACATACGATTGGGGTATCACTATCTAGCATACCCTCTCATGTGTCTTGGGGTTAATGAAACTTCTGCACAGCTTGCCTCGATGTAGGTACAATCGGCTTTTTTCCTTCCACAATCTCTGTGCTTCCTCCGGGGCAGTTGGTTCCAGACTTAAATCAGCTTGGTATACCAGTGCCTTGATCAGTCTAACGGCAGCATCATTATCTTGTGCTTCTTGGCAACCATGATGGGGTAGTGGATTTAAGGTTGCTTCCTGCTGACTGCTGTGAGATGGAGGCCTCTTTAAGCGGTCAGGTCAGTGGAAAGTGGGTAATTCAATCTCCTCCAGGTCATCTTCATCTCTCCCATCATCAGGCAAATGAGGCGATTTGGACAGCGCATCAACATTGGCGTTCTTGCGACCGGCTCTATACTTTATAGTGAAGTCGTAGTTCGCCAGCCGTGCTACCCAACGTTGCTCCAGGGCTCCAAGTTTTGCCGTGTCCAGGTGGGTCAAGGGGTTATTGTCTGTGTACACAGTGAATTTTGCAGAAGCCAGGTAGTGTTTGAATCTCTCCGTCACAGCCCAGACAACTGCCAAGAACTCCAGCTTGAAAGAACTCTAATTCTCAGGATTCCTCTCTGTTGGGCCCGCAATCCGTGCCTCCGGTACGTGTTTGGTAAGTGTTTGCACGTACCAGAGACACGGAGACACGTTGACCAATGTTACCCCATGGGTGATGGCACACACGCGTAAAATCACACTGAACGTGTGTCCGTGTGGTAAGTAAGTGTGTGCGTTTTCCCGCACGGACGACATGTCCGTTTTTGGCCGTCAACACGCAGGCACGGACCCGCTAAAGTCTATGGGTCCGTGCCTGCACGGACGGCACACGTAGCATGTCCGTGTTCAGCACGTATCGTCCGTGTGCAGTTTTAATCCAAACATCAGCAACACTTGTTTCCAATCTATCAGGTCAATTGAAGGCCATTAATTCTGGCGCCAAACACTCATATCCTGTCTCATTTGCAAGCAAGACGGCAGCTGGGCACCTGTCCTCCCACTGCAGGGGAACACTGAGCTAAGACAACACCACAGGTACTCATAATGGCGCCTAGGATCGATACAGAGAGGCTGATTGGGGAAGTAGAGAGGCATCCAGAGTTATGGGACACACGTGTTGATGGATACCACGACAGGTTGATGGTGGAGAGAGCATGGATGTCTGTGGCTGAACAAGTCTACCCTAGAAATGGATGGTCTCAAAGCACCCCTGGCAGGAAAAATAAATATGGTGAGTACAGATATTTTCATGGATTCTGTCATTACCTACATGTGCTCATTCTATTGCCAGATTATATCCATATTTTCATAGTATATTAGGTATTTATTAATGGGCCTGACTCATTTTGAGCTACACTAGTGACACACATACAGGAAAGTATGCATATTGTTGGTTTTGGTGGATTCTTTGCTTTTGTAAGACTGGACAAATGGATATTTGGCCTGTTAAGCATTTCATGCATTTGTCAAATACATAGCATGTTGGTAAAGCAACAGGCTTGCATGTTTTAAAAATGACATACCTAGATAGTATATTGTTGTTGTGCAACATCCCTATACTCATTGCTTCACCAGCATAGAACTGCTTGTTTTATTTTTTTATTTTTTTTTGCAAACTATTTATATAAATGTTCATTTCCTTTTTGTTGTCTTTGTGTACAAAAATATTACACAATGTCTGTTTTTTGGCCATGGCTTTTTGCAAGGTTTATTCATGCCTTAACAGTTGATTTTGAGATACAAAAGAAAAGCTGTTTTTTTACATTTTAAATTTGTATTGGCATGGTAACTGAGTTATTATGGCTTGCTTATGTGTCTAAAATGACACTATATGCTAGACATGGGTGATGGTTTAGTTTTCATCTGGATTTGTAAACGACATATATTTTTTATGAACATTACAAGAACTTAGTGGCATAGATTTGTTAATTTTATGTGTTACAAATATTCTGTTGTTGATTTGTTACAGTGGATATGATTAAACGGGGTTGGCGGTCTGCACGTGACCAATTTCGTCGCGAATTTAACCCAGTGGCTACTGTCGCGGGCGGGGAGGAGGCCGCCGCCGCTGCGCTCTCGCTAACGCTCGGGTCCGGCGCTGCTGCTCGAGCGGTGGGCTGGATCCGGGGACTCGAGCGGCGCTCCTCGCCCGTGAGTGAAAGGGGATAGTTTTTGGGGTTTGGGAAGTCGGTCCGTGACGCCACCCACAGTTTGTGGTGAGGTTGGGACACCACCGCTGATCTGGACGGGGATCCCGGGAGCGATGACAGGGAGCAGCCGAGATGTTTCTCTCCCCTCCGAGTGTAGGGGGGTTTTGGTGGTCCCGGGGCCCGGTGAGGGTAACTGGAGAGTGGATGGCAGGGTTTGGTGAGGTGCAGGGTCGCGGGGGCAGCGCGGTGCCAGACCGCACGGTGGTACTCACTCAGCCAATAATGTATACGGAGTCTCTGGTAAAACAAACGGCTGGATGGACGGGTCCCGCAGCCGGCTGCGGTGGTCACTCCCGGTAGGTTGGCGATGACTGCCTTTCCCTGCACCTGTAGTGTGTTTTCGGCCCCGATGGCTTCCCACCGGTAACCCGCACCCCAGCGTGGATAGATGCCGAGGGAGCCCCTTTTGCCCGCAGGCTCTGGCCCTGGGTATTGTAGCCTGGCGGTGACTGTATTTCCCTTCACGGTTGAGCGGTTGCCTTCAATCGGGTCTTTGCTGCTGGGAAACCCCGGAGGTTCCTGTCGCTAATGGATTTTACCGGTTTTACGGCGAC
This sequence comes from Anomaloglossus baeobatrachus, assembly GCF_048569485.1. Classification (NCBI taxonomy): domain Eukaryota; kingdom Metazoa; phylum Chordata; class Amphibia; order Anura; family Aromobatidae; genus Anomaloglossus; species Anomaloglossus baeobatrachus. The sequence goes on from NC_134360.1 coordinate 107,825,402, forward strand.
TCCAAGCCTGGTCGGGGTCCATAGGCACTGCCAGATGGTGCTGGCGTCTCTTCGCTCCCCGGTTCGGTACCGGCGGGCCACCGCCCGTCCCCGGTCCTACGGTTCCACGTTAATCGGCCCCTCCTGCAGACGGTCACCACCGTCTGCCAACCTTGCTCTTAGGTGCCCGGGCCACGTACCCGGACACGGTCAGACTGCTCCTCTACACTTCACTCCTTCCACTTCGCTCTCCAACTTTTCCTAACTGTTCTCCAACTTTTCCTAACTGTTCTGACTTCCTTTCCGCCTCCAGGACTGTGTACTCCTCAGTGGGTGGGGCCAACCGCCTGGCTCCACCCCACCTGGTGTGGACATCAGCCCCTGGAGGGAGGCAACAAGGATTTGTGTGTGACTGATGTGCCTAACCGGGGTGTGGGGTGTGTTGTTGCAGTACCTGTGACGACCTGGCTTGTCCAGGGCGCCACACTACCACAGCTGCAGCTTCCAAGAAGAAAAAATGTGTCCATTATAACAGACTCAGCTACCTTATGCCAATTATGGAGGTTACAAAGTAAGTTTAAAGTTTGTGATCACATGGATTTATTGTTTTTATTTATACCCACATTAATATTGTCATTTCATCACATAGTACCGAGGATAATCTAGAAGACAGTGAGGAGGCCCAGTCCACAGTCGTAACTGCAACAGCAACATCAGCATCCGACATGGAGCCAACCTCCTATCAACAACCCACAACCCAGAACTCCATCCAGCCAGAAGCAGACCAAGTGTCATCTGATTTGGGTTTGAGAACAAGTCTATCCACTATTCCAATCACAGGCCAGTCTACAGGGCAACAAAGTGTCCCATCACCAGTTCTTGCAGAGAGTAGTCCACAACAACATGTAGGCACACAGCCAAGACCAACAACAAATACCCTGCGCACAATAGCTCAATCTATCCGTGGACGCAGACATAGGCGTTATGAGGATTTACGTTCCCTGCCAGATATCATTGATACCAGAATAATACACATGATGAATTCACTGATACCAGAGAGTGATGGAGAGAGATTTTGTCGCTTCCTCTCTCCCTCTCTTGCATTCGTTGCACCTGATAGGCAGGACAGATTGAGGGCATCCTTAATCACACTGATTTCTGCTACCCAACGTCAGCCTGAGCCCATATATGTTTTCGAAGTGATAGAGCAATAGAGAGCAAAGCCACGTGCCCACACACACACACACACACACGACACAACTAACTGTGGAAACCCAAACTGATGAACAGACATCTAATTCTCAACTAAATACTGTAGTTCAACAAATACATATACAGTGGCCCTCTACTTCTTTGGGTAGTGATTCACAAAATAGACCAACAACTATCCCACACTAAACAGGTCCATTATTTACACAAATGCCATCACAACAACCATCTTTTTACCAACAAGGCCCCCAACAGACACCTATCCGGCTTCTTTGACATTTTTTTTTAATTTCCCTATTGGGCTACATTGGGGCAGGTAAGTAGATGGAGACCACTTACCTGCCCTGCTGTCAGCCCCTCTCCCCCGGCTCAGAGCGGTCATGTGACCGCTCCTGCCGCGATTTTGCTGCTTCCGGTCATTTCATGTCAACATGGGCAGGGCCATGTTGACATGCAAATGTGGAACAGCATGTCGCCTCCCTGCTGGGTGTCTACAGTGTGATGAGCCCCGCCCCCCTTCCCTGCACCCTCCCACACATTCCCCTGCACCTCCAGTAACCTCCCCCTGCACTTGCTGTGGGGTCCGTGACCTGGGGGCGGGGCCTGGCGGCGGCTGCCGTGGTGTCAGCTCCAGCACCGGGCCCCCTGCTCAGGATCACACATTCAAATGTACCGGCATCACAGATCACAGATGCCGGTACATTTGAAAGTGCTGATGAGAAGCAGCGCAGCGCAGCTTCTCATCACTGTCCCTCCCGCTGTCTGAGCTCTCTTCAGCACAGCGGTGACGTCACTACTGTGCTGAAGAGAGCACAGACAGCGCACGAACGTGCAGGAGCGGCGGGGACCGAGGACAGGTGAGTATATACTCCACATGTGTTCCCGATGGGGATGGGGATGGGGATGGGGGGGGTTGCAGAGCCATATGTGTGCGTGTGCAGAGCCATATGTGTGCGTGTGAGGTGCAGAGCCATATGTGTGCGTGTGCAGAGCCATGTGTGTGCGTGTGAGGTGCAGAGCCATATGTGTGCATGTGCAGAGCCATGTGTGTGCGTGTACGGTGCAGAGCCATATGTGTGCGTGTGCGGTGCAGAGCCATATGTGTGTGTGTGCGGTGCAGAGCCATATGTGTGCGTGTGCAGAGCCATATGTGTGCGTGTGCGGTGCAGAGCCATATGTGTGCGTGTGCGGTACAGAGCCATATGTGTGCGTGTGCGGTGCAGAGCCATATGTGTGCGTGTGCAGAGCCATATGTGTGCGTGTGCGGTGCAGAGCCATATGTGTGCGTGTGCGGTGCAGAGCCATATGTGTGCGTGTGCAGAGCCATATGTGTGCGTGTGCGGTGCAGAGCCATATGTGTGCGTGTGCGGTACAGAGCCATATGTGTGCGTGTGCGGTACAGAGCCATATGTGTGCGGTGCAGAGCCATATGTGTGCGTGTGCGGTGCAGAGCCATATGTGTGCGGTACAGAGCCATATGTGTGCGGTGCAGAGCCATATGTGTGCGTGTGCAGAGCCATATGTGTGCGTGTGCGGTGCAGAACCATATGTCTGCGTGTGCGGTGCAGAGCCATATGTGTGCGTGTGCGGTACAGAGCCATATGTGTGCGGTGCAGAGCCATATGTGTGCGTGTGCGGTGCAGAGCCATATGTGTGCGTGTGCGGTACAGAGCCATATGTGTGCGGTGCAGAGCCATATGTGTGCGGGTGCGGTGCAGAGCCATATGTGTGCGTGTGCAGAGCCATATGTGTGTGTGTGCAGTACAGCGCCATATGTGTGCGTGTGCGGTACAGAGCCATATGTGTGCGTGTGCGGTGCAGAGCCCGATGTGGGGCTGTTATTGGCAATGCTGTAGTGATACCAGGTCAGGTGCTGGGGAAGAATACTGACAGGGAATGTGTGTGCAGGGGGCGGGCAGAGGGCGAGGCTGGACACTGGGGTGGGCGGTGACAGCTCTGACTGAGGTTTTGCACAGGAAGTGGTCATGTTTGCTGGATCTGAATGTAAACAAGAGCTGCAGAGAATAAAGGGATAATTCAAGAGGAACAAAAGTTAGAAACAATAAATAACAATGTAGGTGTGATTTATATGACAATACAGCACAGATAAACTCAAAAATTTTGTCAAGCTAATGTCGGACAACCCCTTTAACTATCCAAGTAATGTAAGTAATGTTCATAGACTACCACAAATGGTACATCAAAAAGCATCCTACCATATGCAACCTAATCTACAGCAATAATACTTTCAAAGTCAGCCTTACCCTACCAACTTCACATACCCACATACTCAGCCTCTACCGTCACATCAATATGTTCCACCTACACTTGGTCTTCCATCTGGTCAAACAACTACAGCAATGTTTGTTCCAAGCACAACAAATGTCACTAGTGTAAAACACTGTTCAGGCACTTACTACAACATCTAGTGTTGTGCAGCCAACATATTCAGTAGGTGACAATGCCATGGAGACTACTCAGGAAAGCATCACTAGCCCTAGATGATTTAGTTGACACATAATTTGATATAGGTATTGTAAGAATAACATTTTGGAATGTTTTTTGGTTAGGGCTGTTCCCAAAACATTCCAAAATGTTACATATTACATAGCCCATATGTGTAGGGTTTTTTGGTTCATAATGGGTCAAAATGCTAAAGAACGTTTCTCTATCACTTTCAAAACAGTACCTGCATGTTGTAATGTTGCCCTTGCTGTGGACATGAGGTTATGACCATCTATTTATAACAACTGTGTTCTGGGAAAATATGCACGCACATAACCAACTACATTTACATTCAAACACCTTTATCTATATTGTAAAATCCTGAAAAATATGCAGTATCTGCATATGGTCTGGTCCCATACTTGTATTCCAATAGTGTCAAACAAATTATGTTTGCGTGACATTATTGCATAATACAGTATGGTGGTTTGTCTGGGATAATGTCTCAGAACAAATTTTGTATAAAAATAAAAGAATACAGGGTGTTTTGCAAAAGATAACAGGCATACATAGGTTAATAAAAAAAACAGTAATCTTTGTTTTGTGACAATATTTGAATATAAATTTAATTCTTTATCATTACTAATTTGGCAAACACAAAACCCATAATTTGGTAATAATTGGGAATACAATAACTCAAAATTATTTTTTAACAACAAAAATACAAGTAATCAAAAAAAAACAGAAAAATATATACCTATGTATGGGCATTTTCTCTTTTGTGAAACATGTCTTGAGAAGGTTCAGGACCAGGTGATTCATTTTCTCCCACATCCCGTCAGTCTGAGCATGGTATGGTGTAGTCTGGATCTTCTTAGGCCGGTTTCACACATCCGGCTTTTTGCCGTTTTGCCGGATGCGGCGCTCTCCCGTACAGTTAATACAGTACAATGACAGAGCAACAAGCGCCGGTCACATGCTGTCATGTGACCGGCGCATGTGACCCGGAAGTTACAGCGCTGTCATTGTACTGTATTATCTGTACGGGAGAGCACCGGATCCGGTAAAACGGCAAAAAGCCGGATGTGTGAAACCGGCCTTACACCCATACAAGTGACAGAACTCTTGGAACACCTCCGCTTCAAAAGCCGAGCCCTGGTCTGTGAGCACCCTCTCCGGGTAGCCGTGTGGTCGACAGAAGTAGGCCTCGAAGGCTCTAGCTGCCGTACGGCCCGTCAAATCTTTAACAGAGACAACCACCATAAATCGGGAGTAGTGGTCTACAATGGTCAGGGCCAGGGCTGGATTATAGGCGGGGCAAGCGGGGCTCCAGCCAGGGGCCCCCACCAAAAGAGCTTCTAAGGGGGCCCCCACCACCAGGGCCATACTTGTCAGCATTTTTTTTTTCTTCACACCCTCTCCCCTCCGTAAAGACAGTCTAATAAATCAGCTGTGTTTTCGGTGGAGGGGGGGCGGTGCACCGGCATTTATTTGTATCTGCGTCTTTAAGACGCAAAAATAACTACGGGCACAGGACGCTGATGACCCCGGAAGTACCAGCGATTGCACTTCCGGGGTCAGAGGTGTGCCAATGAGCTCCCTGCTATGTGCTGCGGGCCGTCATGGGCGTGCCAGCGAGGGGCGGGGGGGCACCTGCCCCCCCCTTCCTAGAAGCAGGGGCACGGTGTAATGGGCCACTTTATGTGCAGCCACGCTCCTCCGCAGTGTGTGCATGCAGGCCCGACACACTAGCTGCAGCAGGAGCAGGAGGCAGCGCTGTGCTGTGCCGGCTCTGCTGTGTGCTGTGTGCCCTGCATGCACACAATGCAGAGGAGCGCAGCGGAGCCGGAGCCGGTGCTCGCAGCTTCCTCCTTCTTCCTATTCAAATGTATTTGCGTCTTTCAGACGTAAATACATTTGAACAGCGCGCCGGGACTGGGCCCCGCCCCCGACGTGCAGCAACGTGATGAGATCAGCACCTTGCCACGTCATCACAGTGCTGCGGGCGCCGGCACACAGGGGACATCAGATGGTAAGCGCTCCATGAAGGAGCCGAAGAGACAGGTTTAATTAATGATGATGAGTGGGGAGGGGCTGAGGACACATAACGGGGAACATCTGTGAAGGAAGTGGAACACAGCTTTGTGACAGGCAGAGGGGGGGTACTGTAGTCCGAGGGAGGGGGGAGGCAGGAGTGTGTAGGGAGGATGGGGCAGTGTGATTAGTGTGTGTAGGGGGTGATGAGGGTTGCATTGTATTGTGTGTGGGGGGAGGGGTAATGGGGGGGTGCATTGGTGTGTGTGTGTGTGTGTGTGTGTGTGTGTGTAGGTGATGGGGGGGGTGCATTGTGTGTGTAGGGGGTGATGGGGAGATTATAACAGCTTGGTATCCACCAATATTAAATACGCCTAAAATATAACTTTTAATAAATATATTAAAATAAAAGGGACCAGACATACATATATAGCGCAATAGCGCCTAAAAATTGTCAATTGTGATATCCTATATCTGGAGTATTAGAAGAATACTATCACAGACAATAAATGATAGGCAATAGATTGGTCGGCATTAGATAACCCTCAGTAAGTAATGCAAGGAGG
>NC_134360.1:108131834-108241834 GCF_048569485.1 Anomaloglossus baeobatrachus
CAGAGATATATTAGGAAATTAACCCTTACTCGACATTTTCAGATCAATAAGCTAAATCCTACCAAGGAGGCATTGTTATCCGATGATTATTTCCATACGGATTTGAAATTAAACTCCAATTTTTACCCGTTACAGAGCATTGGGCATCACATCAAAACTTTCAGTGATCTAGTATTAGAAGATTTCAAGGAACTTCTCACCAAGAGAAGTCATCCTAGGACCAATCTAACAAGAGATGAAAATATAGCCCTGTCAGCGTTAAAAAGCAGAGAACCTGGCAGCATATATAGATGTCATTATGAGAGTACATGTTACCAATCTCAGGAGTTTCCTTAGAGACTCAACTCACTTGATTAATATCCTCAAGGATATCGAATGGAAGGATTCGTTTCTGTTTGTAACCCTTGATATAGCCTCACTATATACAAACATTTTACATCCTTTAGGACTTGAATGCTTCAGGCAGTTTTTAGAGATGGATGACAGGCTGCCATCATCACAAAAGGACTTCATCTTGAAAGGGATGAGGTTTGTGTTGGAAAATAATTTCTTCACCTTTTAGGATACCCTGTACCATCAGTGCTGTGGAGTCGCAATGGGTTCCAAAGTGTCACCCACATTTGCTAATTTGGTCATGGGACTGTTTGAACTACTGTATATTTATTCCTCTGAACATTTTAAATATGTGGTGGTGTATAAGAGATACATAGACGATCTTTTCATCATCTGGGACAACAGTGAAAATAATCTCCCTGTCTTTTTAGAGAGTATTGACAGAAATAATTGGGGCTTGAAATTTTCCCCCACTACTGGTGTAGAGTCCATTGATTTTCTTGACCTCACTATATCACACACTGATGGGGTCATTCTCACCAAAACCATTTTTAAACCGGTGTGGATTCTAATGGTTATATAGACTTCACCAGCAGCCATTATTATAAATGGTTGCTCAATATACCCAGGAACCAATTCCAGAGAATTAGAAAAAATTGTACACTTGACAAGGACTTTAATGATCAGGCTTTGATACTTAGAGGGAGGTTCAGAGAGAAAAAATATCCTATGGCCACCATCAAAAAGGCTTATCAGGCCAACAGGAATCTCAAGCAGTTGGATTTGATTTACACAAAAGGTTAGCGGTATCACTGAGCCACAGGGTACACTTACAGCAGTGATGGAAACTTAATCAAAAGTATCCTAAAGAAACATTGGGCCATACTGCACAATGATCCATATCTGAAAGATGTGCTACCCAGCCACCCTGGGGTCACATATCGTAGGGCCTCCACCCTCAAAAATCAGTTAGCCCCTAGCAGGCTCAGAGATTCTGGTAGTCTCACCATCAGCAATAAAGGTGGTGTCACACACAGCGACGACGACAACGACGTCGCTGCTACGTCACGATTTTCTGTGATGTTGCAGCGACGTCCCGTCGCTGTCGCTGTGTGTGACATCCAGCAACGAGCTGGCCCCTGCTGTGAGGTCGTTGCTCGTTGCTGAATGTCCTGCTTCATTTTTTTTGTCGTCGCTCTCCCGCTGTGAAGCACACATCGCTATGTGTGACAGCGAGAGAGCGACGAAATGAAGCGAGCAGGGAGCAGGAGCCGGCGTCTGGCAGCTGCGGAAAGCTGTAACCACTGTAAACATCGGGTAACCAAGGGAAGACCTTTTCCTGGTTACCCGATATTTACCTTCGTTACCAGCCTCCGCCGCTCTTGCTGCTAGTGCCGGCTCCTGCTCTGTGCACATGTAGCTGCAGTACGCATCGGGTAATTAACCCTATGTGTACTGTAGCTAGGAGAGCAAGGAGCCAGCGCTAAGTAGTGTGTGCGGCTCCCTGCTCTCTGCACTGTGACATGTAGCTGCAGTACACATCGGGTTAATTAACCCGATGTGTACTGTAGCTAGGAGAGCAAGGAGCCAGCGCTAAGCAGTGTGCGCGGCTCCCTGCTCTCTGCACTGTGACATGTAGCTGCAGTACACATCGGGTTAATTAACCCGATGTGTACTGTAGCTAGGAGAGCAAGGAGCCAGCGCTAAGCAGTGTGCGCGGCTCCCTGCTCTCTGCACATGTAGCGATGTTATGATCGCTGCTGCGTCGCTGTGTTTGACAGCTAAGCAGCGATCATAACAGCGACTTACAAGGTCGCTGTTACGTCACAGAAAATGGTGACGTAACAGCGATGTCGTTGTCGCTGTCGCTATGTGTGAACCCAGCTTAAGAGTCCAGGCGTTTATAAATGCTATACCAAAAATTGTTTATGTTGTAAGAACATCCAACATGGAAGGGTGAATTTTGGGTTAGCTCCTGGAGGAATGGAGTTTTTGATAAAAGGACATCTTACTCGTCAATCGGACTTTGTAATTTACCTTATCGAGTGTGATTGTGCTAAGCGTTATGTGGGTAGAACCATCCAGGCTCTGCACAATAGGTTGAATTCCCACAGGCATAATATTAAGGTGGGTTTCATGTTACATGGTCTGTCTCGACATGTGACCCTATATCATGCTAAGAAAATCGAACTCAAGGTGACCCCCATTGAACAGATACCCCCACATGTGCCTAATAGGGTCGAGGTCCTGAACAGAAAGGAAACTTACGGGATATATAAGCTCAACACCTTGAAACCTCAGGGCCTCAATGAAGTAACGGATTTATTCCATTGAAATACTCTTCTCTTTTGGTTTCAACCGTTCATACTGGGTTCATATGGAAATATATCCATTCATAGTTCCATTCCCGTTGGGTTTTTAAACATATTTTTTAATAATATTCACATTATAAGTGTTTTTATGTCTTTTTATTGCTGTTTTTATTTCTTTTAGTGGTTTAATTATTGAATGTCATGATTATAAGTGTGCCCCCCTTTTTATCTTCAGAATATATTTTGGGTGTTATAGTACGTGATTTTAACTCCTGAATAGGTGGTTTTATGACCACCAGCAGTTATTAAAATACATATAATATGGTTTGTGTTTGTCATGGGCACCAGGAAGGAAAAAAATAGCTTTATCTGTTTTCCTCAATAGCCATAACTTTTATTGATATATAAAATAACTCTGCCTTTTTCATGTCTCATGTAGGTATAACCTTTTATTGGTCATCTGCCCTTTCTGTCTTGGTATTCACCTGCTGTCTTAGGGCTATGGTTTATTCCCCTGTCACACGGATTAACTCTCCCTTTAATTGTGTTATTTTTTCCTTTCCCTTTTTCCTTTACGTGGCCCAACGTATACTATTTAACCAGTATTAATACTTGGGGGCCGTTATTAATAATTGTTCTAATCCCTGGGTGCCCACCCCCCCGCCTTTAGCTGTCCACAGCACTTCTGTTGGATTATACATTAAAGGTTTTTCATGTTATTTAGTCACATCGTGCGGTGTTGTATCTTCACCTTAGGCGGGCTTTGCACGTTGCGATCTTGCAAACAATGTTGGTACGACGCAGATGCGATTCGGCACGCCCCCTCGCAGGTGCGATATCCTTCGGTCCTTCCGTAATTGTTCATTTGAATTTACACCCGTCAACTTACTGAGCGTTTTAAACAACCATACCAGATTGTTTAGATTGTTGTGCGATTACCATTGTGAATTTTCCTTCAACATGTCATTAGTCTATTTTTCCTTTTGTTTGGTTTTTTAGTCCCTGCTGTGGCTTACTTTCTAATGTTTGTCACTTGTATGTCATACATTCCGTGTTTTCCTGGCGCATCCAAATTCAGTCCTTGTTTTCAAGAATACTTATCGTGCATCTTGGCTCCTTTCTTTGGATTGGTGTTCGTGTCTTATTTAAGTTGCGACGGTCTGCTCAGCACTTGGTGTTGCCTTTGTTTGTGCGTTAACACGTGTGGTAAGTGTTTTGCTTGTTTTTTTGTAAAATGTTGTAATTTGGAATTGTTTTGATAATACCTGCAAATATCATGTTCTTGTCTTTTAACTTATCAAGTTCAAATCTGATGTATTCGTGCTTAAAGTGATTGTTTATTTATGTACAAATATTTTATAATGGCTAGTCATTGTATGCTTTTTTTTCTTTCTAAATCATAGACTAACCACAAGCAGAAAAAATGTCTGGCTCTAATGATACAAGTAAAATATATCTTTGTACCGTGTTAGCCAGTAGAGATAAAAAACAATTTTTTTTCTTTAAACAATTTTTTTTGGCTCTAATGAAGAGTTTATCAGAGCATTCATAGAGGAATACAGGGCACATCCATGTCTCTGGTAAGTTAAATCCCACAAATACAGTAACAAATTCATGAAAAAAGCTGCGTATAAAAAACTCATTGAAGTGTACAATACCCATCATGAGCCACACAAGGCATCCAAGCTTCTTGTGCGAAAAAAACTTCAAGCACTTCGAACGGTATTTAAAAAAAGAGTTAAATAAAGTTGCTGAATCAAAAAAATCTGGTTGTGGTTCCGAAGATATTTATACGCCGAAATTGTGGTATTATGATCTACTACTCTTCACTAGGGACCATGAGCTTCCCAGAGCATCAACCACATTAATTCCACCACTTGAAAAAGAACAGCAAGTGGATAATCTTGATTCAGCTGTTGAACCGGTATGTTTTTTTTTGTGTTTTTTGTGGTTAATTTTTGTTCTGGGTAACGATGTTTAATGCCACATGTTAATTCATGAACTGTTTTTAATGTTTGTGGCAAATTTTTTTATTTTTTTTTTGGGTTTGTTAAATTATACTCACAATTTAGAAGGCCAAATGATTGTCAATATCAAATATGTGTTTACAAATGTACTATTTGTCATTTTTAATAAAAGTTATTTGATGGTAAAAAATCATATCCAAAAACAAAATTAAATTTTGCTTTTCAAAATATAACAATATTTTTAATTTCTCATAAATACCAACAAAATTCGCAAGAAAGCCAAGATCAAAGCACTCATGAAGGTCCATCAGACACTCAATCTGGCGTGGATGCGATTCCTACGAATACACCATCGACATCCAACACTGTAGAAGATACAGAAGCTCGTCCCTCACCTGCTTTGCCTCGAAGAAATTATCCAAGACAAACTACACCAGATCCAATGAGTGGTGTTGCCCAACTTGTTTCAATAGCGAAAACATTACTAGAAAGGAACAACACTTCCCCTATTTGCGGAATTGCTTATTTAGTCAATGAAAAGATGAAACAAATTGACCATGATTCGGGTTTACTTGCCGAGAAATGGATATTGTCGGTTTTGAATGCCGCAATCTCTGGAACATTGTCTAAATTAGACCATAAAATCTTTGATGATGTCACAGTTTCCCCTATTTCAGACACAAATACTCAAGAAGTGCCACTTGATAATTCTGCCGAAATGACGGACAATGATTTTAATGAATCTGAAAATATACCCATTGTCCGTCATTTGAGACAAAAATCATTTCGCCATCACCCCTTTAAAAAAGGGTGTGGTAAAAAAGCCCATACAAAGACCCGATAATAGTTTGTTTAAACTAAACATTTCTGTTACATTTAGATTAGTAATCTAATTAAAGTTTACTGTGTATGATTTTGTATTGTAATGTGATGACATTAAATCACATAAATTCCAAAAAAATATAGAATGACAGTTGTTAATTTTTTTATTTTTTTTTTACTGTGACAAACCTATTTTGTGTTTAAAAAAATCATTATTTGTAGTAAAGTAAAAATAAAGAAAAAAAAAAGATGTATTAATGTTTTTTTTTTCCTTATTTTTATAATTTAAAATGTGTTTTCTGTTGAAATATAATGTACACCAGAAGCATTAGAAAGCTGCAAATCACCTTTTTTTTGGATTTTATTTTTATTGTTTACACATTTTCACCATGTTATTTAGTCATCATAACATTATTTTCCCTTTTATTTGTTTTTTTTTTTAAAAAAAAAAAAAAAAAAATTTTAATATGATATTATTATCAGTTACACACACAAAATATTTATTTAACAGTTTGATGAAACATATCTTTTTTTATTTAAAATTTATAAAAAAAAACAAAAACCTTTAAATACACAATAATGCATTGTCAAAACAATATTATATAGGCATATGACTCTGCAAAAGTTCTAACAACTTCCCCGAGGCAACATTAATCTCACGAGCAGTCAAAAATGTCTTGAACATGGTTTCTGTCTGCATTGTTGTGAATAAAATCATGTTTAAAAAAAAAAAAAAGAAAAAGATAAAAAAAAATAAATTAATGTATCATGTTTTCATTTTTATTTAAAAAAAAAAACAAAAAAAACAACATAATTACCAATTTGCCATGTTTCATAACTTCCATGATCAGAATTAGAAGGACTTATTGCCCAACCAGATCCAAAACCCACATCTGTAAAATAAAGCAAAAATAAAAAAATAATTATTAGAATAATAAGACTAAAAAAATACACAAACAAATAAACAAAAACATACTTGCGTCTGATTCTGAAACCAAACTATCCACTGCTGGCGAAACATTTTGGTCGATCAGTACATCCGGGTTCATCAGAGTCTCATCATCATTTTCAGCCATGGGCACATTTATTGGATTGTTATCTGCAAAGCAATGAAATAATAATATTAAAAAAAACATTACATACATTTAAAATAAGGTACCGGATTAATGCTAATATATCTCATACATTTAAAATCTTGTATCAAAAAACATACCAACTGCATTCATTAATTCTGTCCTCACGGCCTGGACTCTCGAAACACATCTATATTTGAGGTCGGACCACTTCCGTCTGATTTGTACATTTGTTCGGTGCACATCAAATTTCCTCCTCAGGCCATGACGTATCTTTTTTAAGATCTTTCTCCTTCTTTTATAGCTAATCTTAACATCAGCTGTCCCTTTGTACCCCCTTGTATCAATTTGTTCTATGAGGTATTTGACCTCATTCTCACCCCACACAGCAGAACGTGGCATGGTTGCTCAGTTATCAAATTGCAAAGGATTCAGCATCACATACTGTCTGAATGTAGTTTCACTTTCTGTTGTAATGAAGATATTGTAAACAAAGTTTATCGGCTATCTGTCTGTAGGTCTGAATATCTGACATGTGTTTTCGTCATGTGTACACATTTGGCTAAGCCAACATGTATTTTTTTGTAAAAATTTATTTAAATCATTTAATTTAAACCAAATATTTAAGGAAGAAGAAACAAAGTCAGAATGATGAATTTACCAACAAGCTGACATTTAATACACTCTTAATAATTATGGGCGTGAAAATAAGGCATTATTTAATTTTGGTGGTACGGGTAATGTTTATTACATTTGTTATAAACATAATATTGATTAGAATCCACATTAGTCGATTTTGACATAATCAAAAAAGAAAGTTTTATACATAATTTAGCACAATCCCAATTGTGAACAATGTAGCAACATAATCTAAAGCACTTTGTATATTTAATCACAAATTACATTTGATTATGTTTTTTGGTTCCAAACTAAATTATTTAAAAATTAGGGTAAGACATGCAAACCAAATGCACCCGTTCCATTAAATAAACCACAATACTTGTCTCTGTTTAAAATATTTTCATCCGAAATGCGACCAATTACAACAGGTGGATTTAGCGGCGGCAAATGTGGATCATTTTCTCGCCATGATCCTGGAATTACTTCGCCAGTGACGTCGTTAACTGTGTCCACATAGCCAACAGGAATATAGTGTCGGCCCTCCCTTTTCGTCAAAAAATTGTGCAGAACACAGCATGCCAGTACTACTTTATCGATGGTTTCGATTTTTAAATTGATAGCAGTATGAAAAATTCGAAACCGGCTTGCTAGAATGCCAAACGCACTTTCAACAACGTGTCGAATACGTGAAAGGCAGTAATTAAAGACAGTACGTTGTGCATTTAAGGTATTTTGTGGATAAGGTCGTAGTAAATTTTTTTTCAGAGGAAACGCCTCATCACCAACAAATACAAAATTAAGATTATTGATGGTCTGGGAATTATTGGGTAATCGCAACTGCGATCTTAATAGTCGTCTACAAAATTCAGTATGTTCTAAGGCGCCACCATCGGAGATACGCCCATTCAGACCAACATCTACCATGACAAAATCATAATCTGCGTTTGCGACAGCCAGTAAAATAATGCTAAAAAAACCTTTGTAATTGTGGTAAAAAGAACCACTGTGGTGGGGTTGGGTTATCCTGATGTGCTTCCCATCAATTGCGCCACCACAGTTAGGGAATTGCCACTGCAGTTGAAATTGTGAGGCTAGCTGCAACCATTCACTTTCATTTTTAGGGAAAGCCATAAAATCACTGAGATTATCAATTATGGCTTGGCAAGTGTCTGGGATGATACTGCTTAATGCAGATAATGAAATAGCAGACGAATATTGTAAGTCCGTCAGTGTGCGTCCCGTCGCAAGGAAACGCAGAGTGACACTGAGCCGTTCAACACTGGTCACTGCGGCACGCATGACGGTATTCTGACGGGTAATTTGATGCTCCACACGCTGCAAAAGGATCTTGAATGAATTCTCGGACATTCGCAAGTAATTTTGAAAGTCATTTGGATGTCGCTCTTGAAGTTCGCGTAATAAATTTAAATGCGAATATCTGTCCCTTTCCAGCAGCCATTCTCTCGCCCAAATGCGCCCAAAACGTGCATTTCTACGATTGTTCCTGTTAATTTCAATAACTGCAGTAGATGCAGAGACTGCGATCGCAGCACCACATATGGCAAATTCTATGTCTTGATTCATATTTGCAAAATATAACGTGAAACACCGTAAGAAAAAAAACAGATATCTGGAAAAAAAAAGAAAAAAAAAAGAAAAATAAGGTTTGATACACAATTATTGATTTGAACAAACAAAACAAAAAAAAACAAAAATACCTTTGACGTCAACAAGACCAGTCTATTCATCCAAGGCTTTATGTTTCAAGTTGTGACAGGGAAATACCGCAAACATAGGATTACACAAATTGATATGCAACCTAATGTCACACGAAAAACAGAATGAAAGCAAAAAGGGGTCGCATACACAGCCTTTTATAAGGCATGATGAAGAAAGCTAATATGCTGAGCCATTAACCAATTGAGTCGCAGTGAAATAAACCATGTTTTGATTAGTAAATAAGGTCCAGGCAAAAACGTTGCAAACCAGTAAATTAAAACACATGATCACAGTTGAACAAACATTGACTTTACACACAACAATTTAGAGACCGGCTTGAAAGATAAAACTACGATCGCATGATTGCATCATCCCAATTATGGAAAAGTCGGAGACTGCAACGATCATGCGATGATGCCGATTTTTAAGACTATCATCGCATGTAAAAGCATTTACACACTCCAATCTCGCATGCGATGGCGGAAGTACGTCATTTTCGATTTGACCCCATCGACATCGCACGTGCGATGTTGCAACGTGCAAAGCCGCCCTTAGTGTTCCCAGCACTATCCGTCACTCCTGACTTTCTCTACCCTTCTGTTCTACTGCTCATCTAGACATTTGTGGTATGCGGCAATTGATGCATGCGCACACACTTTTTTTCCCACGGGTATGAACTCTATTCACCTTTCTCGTCTGACACTCGCTGCCTGCGCAGCCGCAGTGTTTTTTTTTCCCACGGTATTGAACTCCTTTGAACTCTCACTCCTTATGACAGTCGGGAGCGGGTTCTGTACTTTCTATGAGAGTCACATTATGTTGAGGGTGTCTCTGTGCACGAGCACTTATATATGCATCATACATATGTGTTTATATACTGACATCTGCATTATTGATGTTTTCTTTGACATCTGTCTGGGCGGATGTGTTTTACCTAATATAATCCATTTACACTATTGGCACCCTTGGAATATTGTAGTTGGTTTGCACTATTCTGCCTTCTATAGGGCAAGGATGATTAATGTACACCTGTCTTCGGTGGTTCTCTTGCTGTTATCTTCACACGGCTTGAATCATCACAATTCCCTTGGGTAAGCGGGCTTGAGCCTCCGCTACTTGGATCCACACTCACTCACGGTCATACACCGATTATCCGGCATGAGTTCTAGGCTCTCCCTGAAGTGTATCACTCTATGGATTTGGTATATACATACCGGTGGAGTGGATTCATAGTATATATGTGTTTTATATTTATTTTTGTTTCGTTACACACAATTATATTAGGAATAATTTTCAAATTTTACAGGATTTATTATGTTAAGGTACCAATTGGGTTATCTATATTGAACGAAGATTTATGTTTTTTTCCTTCATTGTGTTTCCTTCTGTATTGCGTCATGTATTGATCACGATGCACCCTTTCCCGCCCGTTTTTTTTATACGGGGCGGTACTCTGACGTCACTTTGTCTATTTAATGTACACATGTACCTACTACGGTAGATTTGATGTTGTCTTTTCTATGGTCCTGAGGAAGAGGGCAGAGCTCCTGAAACGCGTAGACCTATGCTTCAATAAAGCCACATTAATCTGACATCCAGACTTGTGATCATTGGCGCAGCTCACAAAAACCCGTCTTCTACATTTCTCTCTGTTATCAGCCACTTGGGTTGCCGCTGCCGTGGTCCATTTCTACATGCGAATATAGTAGTTGTCACTGTCACAACTACAGTTGGTGAGTACTATTGCTCCCACCCCCCTTGCCCTGTACCTATAAGGGTAAGACCCTATTGCGCTTTATCTTCCACAGCTCTTCCTTTAGATCTCTGGCCCTTGGTGGTGGCACTTATCTGGGACGGTTGGGCTTTTGCCTTCACTCGGGACTTGGGTGGGAATGAACCCCTGAGGTCCTGACCGCAATCAGTAAATTTGACTAAAGGTTGGCTTCGAGCCTAGTTGGGGTCTGAGTACCCTGCCTGGTGCTTGGCTCCAATCGGCTCCCCGGTTCGGTACTGGCGGGCCACCGCCCGACCCCGGTCCTACGGTTCCGCTGACCTTCACCAACTCCTGCAGACGGCCACCACCGTCTGCCTACCTTGCTGGAAGTGCCCGGGCTCCAACCCAGACACCAACAGTTTCACTCCTCTCACTCTACTGCCCACAACGGGACTCTCTAACTGACTGTGTTTATCCCGCCTCCAGGCCTGTAAACTCCTCTGTGGGCGGGGTCAACTGCCTGGCTCCGCCCCACCTGGTGTGAACATCAACCCTGGAGGGTGGCAACAAGGGTTTAATGTGTGACTGGTGTGACCTGTCCAGGGAAGGGGTGCATGGTGTTGTGTCTGTGCCAGGGCGTCACACATACCCAGGTTGATAGTCAAAGCCTCTCTCCTCTGCACTCGGTGTGTTGTAGATAAGACTTCCCGATGTGAAACACGGGAGTCCACTCCCGGTCCTTTGGTTGGGAGCCGTGCCCGTCTGACGCTGACCCTTGGGATCTACAGGCCCTGGCGGTTGCCCTATCCCTCTCGATGGTTGGTTGTCTACTTTTCATGACTTAGGTTGGGACAGGACCTAAAATCCTGCCCTCAATTGGTTAATTAGCTAGGCTGTCGGTACCGGTCCTGGCTTCAGGGTCCAAATACCCCCTCTGTGCACATGGTTTCCGGGTCGGTTCTCCGGTGTCGGTACCGGCGGGCTCCAACCCTGCCCCAGTCCACCTAGGATCACCGGCTCCGTCTTCCCATCTCCTGCAGGCTCTGACTACCGTCTGCCACGTAGCCAAGGTGTCAGGGCTCCGACCCTGGCACCTCCAGACTTCACCTCCACTCCCAACTTGAACTCAACCTTGTCTCATCTGACGGTTTTCCCGCCCCGGGCTCTCCAGACCCTTAGGTGGGCCTTCCCTAACCGCCTGGTCCCACCCACTGGTGTGTCCGTCCTTCCCTGAGGAGGGGTGACTAGGGTTTCAGGTCGGTTGGTTTAACCCTTTATGGAATTGGTGTTATGCGGGGGCCTATATGTCCAACTACCAGGTTTTACAGGGCGCTACACTCAAGACGTCCAAATGCCATTTGCTCAAACTGAAGGTACAGTACCTGGGGCATGTGGTGAGTGCTGAAGGTGTGGCACCCGACCCCGAGAAAATCACAGCCATTCAGAGCTGACCGCAGCCTACCACCATCAGAAAAGTGTGGCAGTTCCTGGGCCTTATGGGGTATTACCGAAGGTTCGTCAAGGGGTATACCCAGATGGCGGCCCCCCTGCAAGACCTCCTGGTGGGTCAAACCACACATGGAAGGCCCTCAGGGCCCCCATTCCAATGGGGTCCGGAACAAGAAAAATATTTTGAACAGATGAAGTCCATCCTGACTGGGGATGAAATCCTGGCCTACCCTGATTATGGCCTCCCGTTCGTGCTATACACAGATGCCAGTAATATGGGACTGGGAGCCGTCCTGTCACAGGTATAGAAGGGTAAGGAAAAAGTGATTGCCTATGCCAGCTGAAAGTTGAGGCCTACAGAGAGGAATCCGGAGAATTATAGCTCCTTCAAGTTGGAGTTCCTGGCGCTCGTATGGGCTGTGACCAAAACGTTCAAACACTACCTTGCCGCTGCTAAGTTCACTGTGTACACGGACAATAATCCGCTGACTCACCTGGATACGGCGAAGTTGGGAGTCTTAGAACAAAGATGGGTTGCACGGCTGGCTAATTACGACTTTACTATCAAATATAGAGCTGGCCGCAAGAACACCAATGCAGACGCCTTGTCCAGAATGCCATTTGCTGGATGAGGAAGGGGACGAAGATGACCTGGAAGAGATTGAGCTACCAGCATTCCATCAACCCCCTTCAAGAGAACGGCCTCAAGTAAGGGGTACTTTGCACGCTGCAACATCGCTACTGCGATATCGTCGGGGTCAAATCGAAAGTGACGCACATCTGGCACTGGTAACGACGTCGCAACGTGTAAAGCCTAGATGCGCCGATAAACGATCGCAAAGCGTTGAAAATCGGTGATCTGTGTAGCATCGGTCATTTTCGTAATGTCGCACCAATGGGAGATACGATGTCGTTCCTCGTTCCTGCGGCAGCACACATGGCTTATATCCCATTCATCTCCGCTTGTATTGGCTGCCTGCCGTGTGACATCGCTGTGACGCCGTACGACCCGCCCCCTTAGGAAGGAGGTGGGTTGCTGGCCAGAGCGACGTCGCAGGGCAGGTAAGTGCATGTGAAGCTGCCGTTGCGATAATGTTCGCTACGACAGCTATCACAAGATATCGCATGTGTGACGGGGGCGGGTACTATCGCGCTTGGCATCGCTATAATCGGCTAGCGATGTCGCAGCGTGCAAAGTACTCCTAAATGTTCACAAGCAAGAGATAACTTGTGACCCACTGCCTCACCATGGCTGGCAAGAAGCTCAGGACCGGGATCCCGCAGTCAAGCTAGTTAAGTTGCTGTTATCCAGAGCCGATGCCGTTTGGGGCCAGATGCCCCAGAAGAGGCCAGAAAACTGTGGCAAGACCGTAGTCAACTGTACTTGCACCAAGGCAAGTTGTGTAGGAATCTAATCAACCCCAAGACCCATAAGAGGATCTGCCAGATTGTGGTCCCCAAGTCGCACGTCCCAGTGGTGTTGGAGGCCTACCACGACAAGACCGGGCACTTTGGGTGGAAGAAGCTGGAGATGTTGCTAAGAAGTCGCTTTTACTGGATTGGAATGAGGGACTCCATCGAGGCCTGGTGAAAGTCATCACGCAGCAGCCTCTGGAGATTGTGGCTCTGGACCATGTTAAGTTAACCCCCAGTCGAAGTGGATATACATATGCACTCACCATGGTTGACCACTACTCGCGGTTCCTGGTGGTAGTACCTGTCAAGGACTTGACAGCCAGCACAGCGGCAAAGGCATTCCAGGCCCATTTCTGTAGGCCGCATGGGTATCCCGACCGAGTCTTAACTTTGAAATAGAAAAATATATCCAGCACTCCTTTAAATAAAGCTCAAAGGTTTGACACACCATATCCAGCACGGAGAGTCCAAGGCAATGGCTCCAGCAATTGAAAACAGAGAGAAAAAAAAAATCCAGCAGATCATAGGTTGTTCTAAAAGGTAACTTACGTCTTTATTATTCACTTTAAAAATTCCATAACGCAGATGGGATCCACAGACAAGGCATTTTAAGATATCAATTCATCCAACATGTTTTGACACCAAGAAAGGTCATACAAGTCTTATTCATGGATGCACAAAGAAGGTTCTGATACCTCTATATAGTCTATTTGGAGTCCCCATCATGCAACTGGTTCATGATTATGTTAATTACCAAACATATATGTTATACAGCTGTGCATGAGATGGAGACTCCAATGCTATAATCTATAGACATATAAAACTTTAAAAACAGAATAAACATATTTTAAGAAAAAATGAATAAAAACAGTAATTACATGAATAATTTAATTGTAGTGGACAATCATGTCCTGTCTTATATTAAGACCATGTGGAATACGTGTATTTAGTTTAAATATCCAGAAGGACTCTCTATTGAGAACTTTACGTTGAAAGTCTCCCCCTCTGGCCATTTGCTGAACTTTTTCTATAGCTCTAAATTTGAGCCCAGCTGTATTGCCTCCATGACATGATTCGTAAAGTGTCTAGAGGTCGCTGAAGAACCGCATAAGTGTGTTTTACCTATATCTGAGATATGGCATCTTATGCGGTTCTTCAGCGGTCCAATCGTACAGCCCACATACGGTTTCTGACACAATGTACAGTCATGTAACATGTCCGCACCTACTTGGTTAGTCTACAGAGGTTTTTTTTAGGTGCGGACATGTTCCCTGCAAGGTTTGCACTTACGTGGAAAAAGGAGATACTTTTACCTCCTTTTCCACGGGAACGCAATATAAAATTTACAGACATCTTAACTGTACTAGCGAAGGTGTAATATATCTGATTGACTGTACATTGTGTCAGAAACAGTATGTGGGCTGTACGATTGGACCGCTGAAGAACCGCATAAGATGCCATATCTCAGATATAGGTAAAACACACTTATGCAGTTCTTCAGCGGTCTCTAGACACTTTACGATCTGTCATGGAGGCAATACAGCTGGGCTTAAATTTAGAGCTATAGAAAAAGTTCAGCAAATGGCCAGAGGGGGAGACTTTCAACATAAAGTTCTCAATAGAGAGTCCTTCTGGATATTTAAACTAAATACACGCATTCCACATGGTCTTAATATAAGACAGGACATGATTGTCCACTACAATTAAATTATTCATGTAATTACTGTTTTTATTCATTTTTTCTTAAAATATGTTTATTCTGTTTTTAAAGTTTTATATGTCTATAGATTATAGCATTGGAGTCTCCATATCATGCACAGGTGAATAACACATATGTGTGGTAATTAACATAATCATGAACCAGTTGCATGATGGGGACTCCAAATAGACTATATAGAGGTATCAGAACCTTCTTTGTGCATCCATGAATAAGACTTTTATGACCTTTCTTGGTGTCGAAACATGTTGGATGAATTGATATCTTAAAATGCCTTGTCTGTGGATCCCATCTGCGTTATGGAATTTTTAAAGTGAATAATAAAGACGTAAGTTACCTTTTAGAACAACCTATGATCTGCTGGATTTTTTTTTTTCTCTGTTTTCGACCGAGTCTTAACGGACCAAGGCCCCGCTTTCGAAGCCGAGATCTTCCAAGAGTCTGTATGGGTGCAAGAAGATCCGCACTACCCTGTACCATTCACAGACGAATGGGATGTGTGAGAAGATGAACCACCTGGTGATTAACTTGTTGAAGACCCTTCCCCTGGAGGAGCGGAACTTGTGGCCTGAGAAATTACCCAATTTGGTAGACATGTATAACAATATCCCAGTGGGATCCAACAAGTTCAGCCCAACGTACCTGATGAGAGCTCGGCCTGGAAGACTTCGAGTGGACTTGGAGGTGGGGGCTGAAATACCTGAAACTTATGCCCCTGGAGAAGATTGGGACTCACGTTGCCAAGCTCAGTACAAGCAGATTTAGAAGTGTGTCGAGGAAAGCTTGAATCAAACCCGGGAGCGGCAAGAGAGGAACTTTAACAAACAAGCTAAGGTAGCCCCCTTTGCTACCAGAGAAGTGGTGTTGAAAAGAAAAAGGAGACAGCAAAAGTTGGATGATCAGTGGGAAAAGGAGCCGTACGTTATACAGCCGTCCAACTTTGATAACCACAAAACCTGCTTGATCAGTAAAGACCATGGAAGAACCATGGCTATGGTATCTCCTGACCATCTAAAGAAGTGCCCAGAACCACTCAGGGTATCAGAAGAGCCTCAACCCCAGCCTTCAGTGGTTGAAAGAAAGAAGAAGGTGATCCGTACTATCCTAGGTGACTTTCCAGAAGATTGGCCTATGCAGAATGGAGCAGTAATAGTCCCTGTTTAACATTCCCACAACCCGTGGAAGAAACAGACCAGGCACCCACTCCAGCACCTAGAGTAGCACCTATTCCCTTGCCATGCACACGTAGGGTCTTACCTGCAACACCCAGTACAGAGGGCAAGGAAGCTGCAGGGAGTGTAGCCATGTCATCAGAAGGTGATGAGAGTCCAGAGTTAAGAAGGTCTACTTGTGTTAACTTTGGTCAGCCTCCACGGAGGTATAGAGAAGAGTGTTGATGAAAATGTTAATACAGTAAAAGTTAATGATGCCATAGAATTGTTAAGTATCAGTGTTTTCTTTTGTTGTTTTTCACAGTTTGTTATTTTTCATATAGAAACTGGTAGAAAGTGAATGCTTTAATGAAACGGTTTTAAATTAAATGGAAAAGTAACCTGATTTATCTCTAGATTTGCTACAAGTGTACACCCGGTACATTTACTTTGCCAATTTTTGTAAGGACTTTGTTGTTTTAAATAGTTAAGTAAAATGGACCACTGTCACAGGACTTGCGTGACCAATACAAACTTGTGTCTTGTATATAATTGTACCTTCTGTGCCATAAGAGTCATCTGGCACATCCCTGGACCTTAACCCGACCAAGGACACATTTAGGTTTCCAGGGGGAATAGTTTGTTTGGGCGGGGGGGTTACAGGGATCCGGGATGTTGGGACTGGACTGTTGCAAGAAGGGACCGCAACGTGGTAGGTTGGGTCCCCACTGCCATCACAACTGGTGGTGTCCCCCTGCTGACAGATGAACTCTAGTTTAGTAGCGTTAAAGTATAAGAGCCTCCCTAATGTGGGATGAACCTGGTAATAAATGTTATTTATGTTAACCTCTTTTTCTTACCAGTTCAATAAATGCTTGGCATCCTGTAGCTCGCAGACGAGCTATGCTTAACCAAGGGGGAATGTGACGCCCTGGCCTATCAGGTCGTCACAGGGTGCCGTGCAATCTGCCCTTCTGTATGGTACCCGCTCCTCCTTGGTTACGGGTCCTGTCCCTTTGGTGTTTCAAAGAACAGGTATACACAAATCCTGAGGAACACTCTGCACTACACCCACCAAACACCCATTGGGCAGCCTGAGGGGAATAGGGCCGCCCAGATGGCGGGATGGTAGAAGGAGGGCCAGAAGTGTCAAGAGTAGTAGTAGGAGTAGTGGAGAGAGGAAGTGCCAGTGAGCGGTGACAGGAAGGTCACGAGCGGAGCTGAGCTCCTGTACCCGTCCCAGGTGCCAGGCGTTGGCCTGGCCTGGAAGGAGCTGGAACCCCGGTCGCAGGGGGTAGTGACAGGGGACAGGGTACTGCCACGGAGGGCAGACCGGCGGCCTTGTGCTACAACCGGGCAGGGGCCAGGGCACCACGGGGTACGCGGACCCTAGGCTGGGAAGTAGCTTCATGCAGCCCAGTAATTCACCCGACGAGGACAGATTCTTCATGAACCACTCTCCACCCACTCCAAAATCGGGGTACTAGAACACTGAGAGGGATAGGACTTCCCAAAACAAACCAGAAAATCCCAAGCATGAACCCAGAGAGCAAGCTCACTCTGCTAGCCACACAGGTGAGTGGTACCTGAGTAGTCTTAGGCGAAAGGGATCCACCAAGTGTAAACACAGTGCCAAGGGATAAGGCTTCAGATCAACCAGCAATGCCAAAAGGGCATAGACCCAACATGTTCAGACAAAGGCTGCAGGGCGTTCAAGACTTTGGTTTACCTAGTGTCAGTGTCAGCATCTCTGGACTGTGTGAGTACGTTGTGCCCATTTGCTCCCAACGGGTCCCCAGCCTGCCATCACCGAGCCCCGGGACACCCTCCCCTGCCCACAGAGGGGTTAACATCTCTAGCTGCCATCCCATCACTCCCGGGCGCTCCCCTCCTTTCTCCTGAACGCAGCGGTGGTATCCCATTTTACCACGAACCGTGGGTGGCGTCACGAACACTATCCAATCCACCCTTCCCTTTTACCCCCTGTTATTTTCGAGAGGCCGCGCGACCCCATCTCGGGTCCGGAAACCCCTCGAGCCACTGCAGACCTGGATCTGAGCAGCCCATCGGCTGTCGCGGCGGCACACATGCAACCGCAAAGAGGTGTGGCTACGGGACCCGACCATCTACTACTAAAAGTAAAAATGTTGATACTGAAAAGTTAATGATGCCATAGAACTGTTAGGTATCGGTGTTTTCGTTTGTTATTTTTCACAGTTTGTTGTTTTCCATGTAGAAACTGCTAGAAAATGAGTGCTTAATGAAACGGTTTTAATTAAACGGGAAAGTAACCTGATTTTCCTCTAGATTTGCTACAAGTGTACACCCGGTACATGGACTTCGTTAATCTTACAAGGACTTCGTTATTTTAATAATTAAGTAAAAATGGACCACGGTCACAGGACTGGCGTGACCAACACAAACTTGTGTCTTGTACATAATTGCTAGAGATGAGCGATGTTCGAATCGAACCGTTCGCCAATTTCAAATTCGAGTGATTTTGGGCGGTGGTCGAGTCGTTCGACGAACTCGAACGACTTGCTTCAAGTTCGGTCGTTCGAGTTACCGTTCGATAACGGTTCGATCACCAAAAGCGTGGCTTTTCACAGTAAGGCTATGTGAGCACGTTGCGTATCTGCATGCGTCCTGCATCCCCAGCACAATCCCTCTCTCTTTCCTACTCACCGATCACGGGCACGGCGCTGCACGCTGTCACAAAGCTACAGCGGCTTTTGATCTTTTGAAAATGGCTGCCGCTCATTATTCAATCTGGTATTCCCTGCTTTCCCCGTCCACCGGCGCCCATGATTGGTTGCAGTCAGACACGCCCCCACAATGAGTGACAGCTGTCTCACTGCAACCAATCACAGCCGCTGGTGGGCGGGTCTATATTGTGCACTAAAATAAATAAATAATAATAAAAAAAACCTGCGGTTCCCCCCAATTTTGATACCAGCCAAGATAAAGCCACATGGCTGGAGGCTGGTATTGCCAGGATGGAGAGCGCCACGTTATGGGGAGCCCATCACCCTAACAATATCAGCCAGCAGCCACCCGGAATTGCCGCATGCATTAGATGCGACAGTCCCGGGTCTCTACCCAGCTCATCCCGAATTGCCCCGGTGTGGTGGCAATCGGGGTAATAAGGTTGGGTTAATCATGACAGGCGTCTCCCCGAGATACCTTCCATGATTAACCTGTAAGTGAAAGTAAATAAACACATACACGCGAAAAAATCCTTTATTTGGAATAAAAGACAAAAAAACCCCTCATTTACCACTTTATTAATCCCAAACACCCATCCAGGTCCGAAGTAATCCACACAACGCTTTCACCTCTCCTACATGAAGCTGACAGAGAGCGTCGTAGAGCACGACAGCTCTGTTAGCTCCACGTAGCAACTGAAGTGAGCCGCACTGTCACCGGAGACTTCACCCAGGTAGTGCCTGCGTGTGTGCGAGGATGATGATGGGGGCGGTAGTGCTTGTGTGTGCGAGGATGATGATGAGTGCGGTAGTGCTTGTGTATGCGAGGATGAGGATTATAAGTGCGGTAGTGGTTGTGTGTGTGAGGATGATGATGATGAGTGAGGTAGTGCTTGTGAGGATGAGGATGATGAGTGCGGTAGTGCTTGTGTGTGCAAGGATGAGGATGATGAATGCGGTAGTGCTTGTGTGTGCGAGGATGAGGATGATGAGTGCGGTAGTGCTTGTGTGTGCGAGGATGTGGATGATGAGTGCGGTAGTGCTTGTGTGTGCAAGGATGAGGATGATGAATGCGGTAGTGCTTGTGTGTGCGAGGATGAGGATGATGAGTGCGGTAGTGCTTGTGTGTGCGAGGATGTGGATGATGAGTGCGGTAGTGCTTGTGTGTGCGAGGATGTGGATGATGAGTGCGGTAGTGCTTGTGTGTGCGGTATAGAGTTGAGTGCGGTTCGTGGTTCGAGGTTCGCCAGTTCGCGGTTCGAGTGATTTTGGGGGCTGTTCTAGATCGAACTAGAACTCAAGCTTTTTGCTAAAGCTCGATAGTTCTAGTTACGTTCGAGAACGGTTCTAGCAGCAAAAAGCCAAGCTAATTACTAGCTGGCTTTCCGCTGTAATAGTGTAAGTCACTCTGTGACTCACACTATTATGAAATTTCAGCGTATAGTGTGCGGGAACAGCGCGTTCAGATCACTGCTGCTGCAATCGCCATTTTTTTTTTTCTGATCTTCCTTCCCTCCCTAAGCGTGTCGCGGGCGGGGAGGGGACGCTGCGCTCACCCACTGCTCGGGTCCGGCTGCTGCTGCTTCGCTTGCTGCTCGGTGGTGGCTCGAGCGGTGGGCCGGATCCCCGGGGACTCGAGCGGCGCTCCTCGCCCGTGAGTGAAAAGGGGAATGGTTTTGGGGATTTATTGTCCGTGACGCCACCCACGGTTGTGGTGAGGTTGTGACACCACCGCTGCTCTGGACGGGGATCCCGGGAGCGATGACAGGGAGCAGCCTGGATGTTGTTTTTCCCCTCCGTGGGTAGGGGGGTTGGTTGTCCCGGGGCCCGGTGAGGGAGGAATGGCAGGTGGGTTACGGGGCCAGGTGAGGTGCAGGGTCGCGAAGGCAGCGTGGTGCCGTACGGCACGGTGGTACTCACTCAGCCAATAATGAATACAAAGCCTCCGGTAAAACAAACGGCTGGATGGACAGGTCCCACAGACGGCTGCGGTGGTTCTTCTCCCGGTAGGTTGGCGGTGACTGCCTTTCCCTGCACCTGTGTTATGTTCTCGGTTCTGGTGGCTTCCCACCGGTAACCCGCTCCCCAGCTTAGATGGATGCTGAGGGAGCCCCTTTTGCCAGCAGGCTCTGGCCCTGGGAACAGTAGCCTTGGCGGTGACTGTATTTCCCCTCACGGTTTGAGCTGTTGCCTTCAATCGGGTCTTGACTGCTGGGAAACCCCGGAGGTTCCCTTCGCTAACGGATTTGACCGGTTTTACGGTGACTCCAAGCCTGGTCGGGGTCCGTAGGCCCTGCCGAATGGTGCTGGCTTCTCTTCGCTCCCCGATCCGGTACCGGCGGGCCACCGCCCGTCCCCGGTCCTTACGGTTCAAGTCAGTCAGCCCCTCCTGCAGACGGTCACCACCGTCTGCCAACCTTGCTGTATGTGCCCGGGCGACGCACCCGGACAAAGTCAGTCTCCTCCACTACCACTTCACTCTTCCACGTCAAAACTGATCTGACTTCCTTTTCCCGCCTCCAGGACTGTGAACTCCTCGGTGGGCAAGGCCAACCGCATGGTTCCACCCCCTGGTGTGGACATCAGCCCCTGGAGGGAGGCAACAAGGATTTTTGTCTGACTTCGATGTGCCTAGCCGGGGTGTGGGGTGTGTTGTTGTAGTACCTGTGACGTCCTGGCTTGTCCAGGGCGCCACAAGCGCGCGTGTAGTGGGGCGGGCCAGCATGTCAGCCAATCCTAGACACACACACAGCTAAGTGGACTTTTGCCAGACAAGCAAGGGCATGTGTCATAGGCTGTCCATGTCACATGCCCTAGCATTATAAAAACGGCCATTTTCCCGTCTGGACGCCATTATCTGCCTTCTGCGTCTGGGTGTCAGTCACCGCTGGCGCAGCTCCTGTCTCCGATACTGCTGTGTACGCTCTACACACAGCGCTATATAGAATAGGGATAGAAGTTTCTATCAGTCCTTATAAGGGCTAATTCCAGCAGGCTCAGAGCCATAGGTGACAGTCAGGTCCCTGGAAAGAGGTTTTAACAGCTACAGATAAGAGCGTCTGTGTAGCTAAGGTCAGGAAGTTCCTTGCTGCATTTAACCATTAGGAGGGATAGAAAGTGAAGCTTCCTTCCCTGTCCACTGACCCACAACCGGCCACTGTACCCTCCTGCCCTTTGCACACTCAAGCTCATTGTTACTAAGCCATTATACTAGCAAACACTGAGGAAACTTAGTGGCATCCTAAACGAGGCAGTTGGACTTCCATTAGTGTCCCACTGGTGCAAATCTATTTGCAGCACCTCTGCATTGCACACTCAAGCTCATTGTTACTAAGCCATTATACTAGCAAACAGTAACATCTAAAAAGTGGCTGTTGTACTCCATTTGTGCCCCACTGGTGCCAAGCTATTTCTAGCACCTCTGCATTGCACACTCCTGCTCTGTTTTTAATAAGCTATAATAAGAACAAAAAATGCTGCCAGTTAGTGGCATCCAAAAAGTAGCTGTTGTACTCCATTTGTGCCCCACTGGTGCCAAGCTATTTCTATCACCTCTGCATTGCACCCTCCTGCTCTGTTTTTAATAAGCTACAATAATAGCAAAAAATGCTGCCAGTTAGTGGCATCCAAAAAGTAGCTGTTGTACTCCATTTGTGCCCCACTGGTGCCAAGCTTTTTCTAGCACCTCTGCATTGCACCCTCCTGCTCTGTTTTTAATAAGCTATAATAATAGCAAAAAATGCTGCCAGTTAGTGGCATCCAAAAAGTAGCTGTTGTACTCCATTTGTGCCCCACTGGTGCCAAGCTATTTCTAGCACCTCTGCATTGCACCCTCCTGTTCTGATTTTAATAAGCTATAATAATAGCAAAAAATGTTGCCAGTTAGTGGCATCCAAAAAGTGGCTGTTGTACTCCATTTGTACCCTACTGGTGGCAAGCTATTTCTAGCACCTCTGCATTACACCCTCCTGCTCTCTTTTTAATAAGCTATAATAATAGCAAAAAATGCTGCCAGTTAGTGGCATCCAAAAAGTAGCTGTTGTACTCCATTTGTGCCCCACTGGTGCCAAGCTATTTCTAGCACCTCTGCATTGCACCCTCCTGCTCTGTTTTTAATAAGCTATATTAATAGCAAAAAATGCTGCCAGTGGCATCCAAAAAGTAGCTGTTGTACTCCATTTGTGCCCTACTGGTGCCAAGCTATTTCTAGCACCTCTGCATTGCACCCTCCTGCTCTGTTTTTAATAAGCTATAATAATAGCAAAAAATGCTGCCAGTGGCATCCAAAAAGTAGCTGTTGTACTCCATTTGTGCCCTACTGGTGCCAAGCTATTTCTAGCACCTCTGCATTGCACCCTCCTGCTCTGTTTTTAATCAGCTATAATAATAGCAAAAAATGCTGCCAGTTAGTGGCATCCAAAAAGTAGCTGTTATACTCCATTTTGTGCCCTACTGGTGCCAAGCTATTTCTAGCACCTCTGCATTGCACCCTCCTGCTCTGTTTTTAATAAGCTATAATAAGAGCAAAAAATGCTGCCAGTTAGTGGCATCCAAAAAGTAGCTGTTGTACTCCATTTGTACCCCACTCGTACCAAGCCATTTCTAGCACCTCTGCATTGCACCCTCCTGCTCTGTTTTAAATAAGCTATAATAAAAGCAAAAAATGCTGCCAGTTAGTGGCATCCAAAAAGTAGCTCTTGTACTCCACTTGTGCCCCACTGGTGCTAAGCTATTTCTAGCACCTCTGCATTGCACCCTTCTGCTCTGTTTTTAATAAACTATAATAATAGCAAAAATTGCTGCCAGTTAGTGTCATCTAAAAAGTGGCTGTTGTACTCCATTTGTGCCCCACTGGTGCCAAGCTTTTTCTAGCAGCTCTGCATTGCACCCTCCTGCTCTGTTTTTAATAAGCTATAATAATAGCAAAAAATGCTGCCAGTTAGTGGCATTCAAAAATTAGCTGTTGTACTCCATTTTGTGCCCCACCGGTGCCAAGCTATTTCTAGCACCTCTGCATTGCACCCTCCTGCTCTGTTTTTAATAAGCTATAATAATAGCAAAAAATGCTGCCAGTTAGTGGCATCCAAAAAGTAGCTGTTGTACTCCATTTGTGCCCCACTGGTGCCAAGCTATTTCTAGCACCTCTGCATTGCACCCTCCTGCTCTGTTTTTAATAAGCTATAATAATAGCAAAAAATGCTGCCAGTTAGTGGCATCCAAAAAGTAGCTGTTGTACTCCATTTGTGCCCTACTGGTGCCAAGCTATTTCTAGTACCTCTGCATTGCACCCTCCTGCTCTGTTTTTAATAAGCTATAATAATAGCAAAAAATGCTGCCAGTTAGTGCCATCCAAAAAGTAGCTGTTGTACTCCATTTGTGCCCCACTGGTGCCAAGCTATTTCTAGCACCTCTGCATTGCACCCTCCTGCTCTGTTTTTAATAAGCTATAATAATAGCAAAAAATGCTGCCAGTTAGTGGCATCCAAAAAGTAGCTGTTGTACTCCATTTGTGCCCCACTGGTGCCAAGCTATTTCTAGCACCTCTGCATTGCACCCTCCTGCTCTGTTTTTAATAAGCTATAATAATAGCAAAAAATGCTGCCAGTTAGTGGCATCCAAAAAGTGGCTGTTGTACTCCATTTGTGCCCCACTGGTGCCAAGCTATTTCTAGCACCTCTGCATTGCACCCTCCTGCTCTGTTTTTAATAAGCTATAATAATAGCAAAAAATGCTGCCAGTTCGTGGCATCCAAAAAGTAGCTGTTGTACTCCAATTGTGCCCCACTGGTGCCAAGCTATTTCTAGCACCTATGCATTGCACCCTCCTGCTCTGTTTTTAATAAGCTAGAATAATAGCAAAAAATGCTGCCAGTTAGTGGCATCCAAAAAGTGGCTGTTGTACTCCATTTGTGCCCCACTGGTGCCAAGCTATTTCTAGCACCTCTGCATTACACCCTCCTGCTCTGTTTTTAATAAGCTATAATAATAGCAAAAAATGCTGCCAGTTAGTGGCATCCAAAAAGTGTCTGTTGTACTCCATTTGTGCCCCACTGGTGCCAAGCTATTTCTAGCACCTCTGCATTGCACCCTCCTGCTCTGTTTTTAATAAGCTATAATAATAGCAAAAAATGCTGCCAGTTAGTGGCATCCAAAAAGTGGCTGTTGTACTCCATTTGTGCCCCACTGGTGCCAAGCTATTTCTAGCACCTCTGTATTGCACCCTCCTGCTCTGTTTTTAATAAGCTATATTAATAGCAAAAAATGCTGCCAGTTAGTGGCATCCAAAACGTAGCTGTTGTACTCCATTTGTACCCCACTCGTACCAAGCCATTTCTAGCACCTCTGCATTGCACCCTCCTGCTCTGTTTTAAATAAGCTATAATAAAAGCAAAAAATGCTGCCAGTTAGTGGCATCCAAAAAGTAGCTCTTGTACTACACTTGTGCCCCACTGGTGCTAAGCTATTTCTAGCACCTCTGCATTGCACCCTTCTGCTCTGTTTTTAATAAACTATAATAATAGCAAAAATTGCTGCCAGTTAGTGTCATCTAAAAAGTGGCTGTTGTACTCCATTTGTGCCCCACTGGTGCCAAGCTTTTTCTAGCAGCTCTGCATTGCACCCTCCTGCTCTGTTTTTAATAAGCTATAATAATAGCAAAAAATGCTGCCAGTTAGTGGCATTCAAAAATTAGCTGTTGTACTCCATTTTGTGCCCCACCGGTGCCAAGCTATTTCTAGCACCTCTGCATTGCACCCTCCTGCTCTGTTTTTAATAAGCTATAATAATATCAAAAAATGCTGCCAGTTAGTGGCATCCAAAAAGTAGCTGCTGTACTCCATTTGTGCCCCACTGGTGCCAAGCTATTTCTAGCACCTCTGCATTGCACCCTCCTGCTCTGTTTTTAATAAGCTATAATAATAGCAAAAAATGCTGCCAGTTAGTGGCATCCAAAAAGTAGCTGTTGTACTCCATTTGTGCCCTACTGGTGCCAAGCTATTTCTAGTACCTCTGCATTGCACCCTCCTGCTCTGTTTTTAATAAGCTATAATAATAGCAAAAAATGCTGCCAGTTAGTGCCATCCAAAAAGTAGCTGTTGTACTCCATTTGTGCCCCACTGGTGCCAAGCTATTTCTAGCACCTCTGCATTGCACCCTCCTGCTCTGTTTTTAATAAGCTATAATAATAGCAAAAAATGCTGCCAGTTAGTGGCATCCAAAAAGTAGCTGTTGTACTCCATTTGTGCCCCACTGGTGCCAAGCTATTTCTAGCACCTCTGCATTGCACCCTCCTGCTCTGTTTTTAATAAGCTATAATAATAGCAAAAAATGCTGCCAGTTAGTGGCATCCAAAAAGTGGCTGTTGTACTCCATTTGTGCCCCACTGGTGCCAAGCTATTTCTATCACCTCTGCATTGCACCCTCCTGCTCTGTTTTTAATAAGCTATAATAATAGCAAAAAATGCTGCCAGTTAGTGGCATCCAAAAAGTAGCTGTTGTACTCCATTTGTGCCCCACTGGTGCCAAGCTATTTCTAGCACCTCTGCATTGCACCCTCCTGCTCTGTTTTTAATAAGCTATAATAATAGCAAAAAATGCTGCCAGTTAGTGGCATCCAAAAAGTAGCTGTTGTACTCCATTTGTGCCCTACTGGTGCCAAGCTATTTCTAGTACCTCTGCATTGCACCCTCCTGCTCTGTTTTTAATAAGCTATAATAATAGCAAAAAATGCTGCCAGTTAGTGCCATCCAAAAAGTAGCTGTTGTACTCCATTTGTGCCCCACTGGTGCCAAGCTATTTCTAGCACCTCTGCATTGCACCCTCCTGCTCTGTTTTTAATAAGCTATAATAATAGCAAAAAATGCTGCCAGTTCGTGGCATCCAAAAAGTAGCTGTTGTACTCCAATTGTGCCCCACTGGTGCCAAGCTATTTCTAGCACCTATGCATTGCACCCTCCTGCTCTGTTTTTAATAAGCTAGAATAATAGCAAAAAATGCTGCCAGTTAGTGGCATCCAAAAAGTGGCTGTTGTACTCCATTTGTGCCCCACTGGTGCCAAGCTATTTCTAGCACCTCTGCATTACACCCTCCTGCTCTGTTTTTAATAAGCTATAATAATAGCAAAAAATGCTGCCAGTTAGTGGCATCCAAAAAGTGGCTGTTGTACTCCATTTGTGCCCCACTGGTGCCAAGCTATTTCTAGCACCTCTGCATTGCACCCTCCTGCTCTGTTTTTAATAAGCTATAATAATAGCAAAAAATGCTGCCAGTTAGTGGCATCCAAAAAGTGGCTGTTGTACTCCATTTGTGCCCCACTGGTGCCAAGCTATTTCTAGCACCTCTGTATTGCACCCTCCTGCTCTGTTTTTAATAAGCTATATTAATAGCAAAAAATGCTGCCAGTTAGTGACATCCAAAACGTAGCTGTTGTACTCCATTTGTACCCCACTCGTACCAAGCCATTTCTAGCACCTCTGCATTGCACCCTCCTGCTCTGTTTTAAATAAGCTATAATAAAAGCAAAAAATGCTGCCAGTTAGTGGCATCCAAAAAGTAGCTCTTGTACTCCACTTGTGCCCCACTGGTGCTAAGCTATTTCTAGCACCTCTGCATTGCACCCTTCTGCTCTGTTTTTAATAAACTATAATAATAGCAAAAATTGCTGCCAGTTAGTGTCATCTAAAAAGTGGCTGTTGTACTCCATTTGTGCCCCACTGGTGCCAAGCTTTTTCTAGCAGCTCTGCATTGCACCCTCCTGCTTTGTTTTTAATAAGCTATAATAATAGCACAAAATGCTGCCAGTTAGTGGCATTCAAAAATTAGCTGTTGTACTCCATTTTGTGCCCCACCGGTGCCAAGCTATTTCTAGCACCTCTGCATTGCACCCTCCTGCTCTGTTTTTAATAAGCTATAATAATAGCAAAAAATGCTGCCAGTTAGTGGCATCCAAAAAGTAGCTGTTGTACTCCATTTGTGCCCCACTGGTGCCAAGCTATTTCTAGCACCTCTGCATTGCACCCTCCTGCTCTGTTTTTAATAAGCTATAATAATAGCAAAAAATGCTGCCAGTTAGTGGCATCCAAAAAGTAGCTGTTGTACTCCATTTGTGCCCTACTGGTGCCAAGCTATTTCTAGTACCTCTGCATTGCACCCTCCTGCTCTGTTTTTAATAAGCTATAATAATAGCAAAAAATGCTGCCAGTTAGTGCCATCCAAAAAGTAGCTGTTGTACTCCATTTGTGCCCCACTGGTGCCAAGCTATTTCTAGCACCTCTGCATTGCACCCTCCTGCTCTGTTTTTAATAAGCTATAATAATAGCAAAAAATGCTGCCAGTTAGTGGCATCCAAAAAGTAGCTGTTGTACTCCATTTGTGCCCCACTGGTGCCAAGCTATTTCTAGCACCTCTGCATTGCACCCTCCTGCTCTGTTTTTAATAAGCTATAATAATAGCAAAAAATGCTGCCAGTTAGTGGCATCCAAAAAGTGGCTGTTGTACTCCATTTGTGCCCCACTGGTGCCAAGCTATTTCTAGCACCTCTGCATTGCACCCTCCTGCTCTGTTTTTAATAAGCTATAATAATAGCAAAAAATGCTGCCAGTTCGTGGCATCCAAAAAGTAGCTGTTGTACTCCAATTGTGCCCCACTGGTGCCAAGCTATTTCTAGCACCTATGCATTGCACCCTCCTGCTCTGTTTTTAATAAGCTAGAATAATAACAAAAAATGCTGCCAGTTAGTGGCATCCAAAAAGTGGCTGTTGTACTCCATTTGTGCCCCACTGGTGCCAAGCTATTTCTAGCACCTCTGCATTACACCCTCCTGCTCTGTTTTTAATAAGCTATAATAATAGCAAAAAATGCTGCCAGTTAGTGGCATCCAAAAAGTGGCTGTTGTACTCCATTTGTGCCCCACTGGTGCCAAGCTATTTCTAGCACCTCTGCATTGCACCCTCCTGCTCTGTTTTTAATAAGCTATAATAATAGCAAAAAATGCTGCCAGTTAGTGGCATCCAAAAAGT
Source organism: Anomaloglossus baeobatrachus (assembly GCF_048569485.1). NCBI lineage: Eukaryota > Metazoa > Chordata > Amphibia > Anura > Aromobatidae > Anomaloglossus > Anomaloglossus baeobatrachus. The sequence goes on from NC_134360.1 coordinate 108,160,849, forward strand.
GGCTGTTGTACTCCATTTGTGCCCCACTGGTGCCAAGCTATTTCTAGCACCTCTGTATTGCACCCTCCTGCTCTGTTTTTAATAAGCTACATTAATAGCAAAAAATGCTGCCAGTTAGTGGCATCCAAAACGTAGCTGTTGTACTCCATTTGTACCCCACTCGTGCCAAGCCATTTCTAGCACCTCTGCATTGCACCCTCCTGCTCTGTTTTAAATAAGCTATAATAAAAGCAAAAAATGCTGCCAGTTAGTGGCATCCAAAAAGTAGCTCTTGTACTCCACTTGTGCCCCACTGGTGCTAAGCTATTTCTAGCACCTCTGCATTGCACCCTTCTGCTCTGTTTTTAATAAACTATAATAATAGCAAAAATTGCTGCCAGTTAGTGTCATCTAAAAAGTGGCTGTTGTACTCCATTTGTGCCCCACTGGTGCCAAGCTTTTTCTAGCAGCTCTGCATTGCACCCTCCTGCTCTGTTTTTAATAAGCTATAATAATAGCAAAAAATGCTGCCAGTTAGTGGCATTCAAAAATTAGCTGTTGTACTCCATTTTGTGCCCCACCGGTGCCAAGCTATTTCTAGCACCTCTGCATTGCACCCTCCTGCTCTGTTTTTAATAAACTATAATAATAGCAAAAATTGCTGCCAGTTAGTGGCATCTAAAAAGTGGCTGTTGTACTCCATTTGTGCCCCACTGGTGCCAAGCTATTTCTAGCACCTCTGCATTGCACCCATCTGCTGTTTTTAATAAGCTATAATAATAGCAAAAAATGCTGCCAGTTAGGGGCATCCAAAAAGTAGCTGTTGTACTCCATTTGTGCCCCACTGGTGCCAAGCTTTTTCTAGCAGCTCTGCATTGCACCCTCCTGCTCTGTTTTTAATAAGCTATAATAATAGCAAAAAATGCTGCCAGTTAGTGGCATCCAAAAAGTAGCTGTTGTACTCCATTTGTGCCCCACTGGTGCCAAGCTTTTTCTAGCAGCTCTGCATTGCACCCTCCAGCTCTGTTTTTAATAAGCTATATTAATAGTAAAAAATGCTGTCAGTTAGTGGCATCCAAAAAGTAGCTGTTGTACTCAATTTGTGCCCCACTGGTGCCAAGCTATTTCTAGCACCTCTGCATTGCACCCTCCTGCTCTGTTTTTAATAAGCTATAATAATAGCAAAAAATGCTGCCACTTAGTGGCATCCAAAAAGTAGCTGTTGTACTCCATTTGTGACCCACTGGTGCCAAGCTATTTCTAGCACCTCTGCATTGCACCCTCCTGCTCTGTTTTTAATAAGCTATAATAATAGCAAAAAATGCTGCCAGTTAGTGGCATCCAAAAAGTAGCTGTTGTACTCCATTTGTGCCCCACTGGTGCCAAGCTAATTCTAGCACCTCTGCATTGCACCCTCCGGCTCTGTTTTTAATAAGCTATAATAATAGCAAAAAATGCTGCCAGTTAGTGGCATCCAAAAAGTAGCTGTTGTAGTCCATTTGTGCCCCACTGGTGCCAAGCTTTTTCTAGCACATCTGCATTGCACCCTCCTGCTCTGTTTTTAATAAGCTATAATAATAGCAAAAAATGCTGCCAGTTAGTGGCATCCAAAAATTAGCTGTTGTACTCCATTTTGTGCCCCACCGGTGCCAAGCTATTTCTAGCACCTCTGCCTCGCACCCTCTTGCTCTGTTTTTAATAAACTATAATAATAGCAAAAAATGCTGCCAGTCAGTGGCATCCAAAAAGTGGCTGTTGTACTCCATTTGTGCCCCACTGGTGCCAAGCTATTTCTAGCACCTCTGCATTGCACCCTCCTGCTCTGTTTTTAATAAGCTATAATTATAGCAAAAAATGCTGCCAGTTAGTGGCATCCAAAAAGTGGCTGTTGTACTCCATTTGTGCCCCACTGATGCCAATCTATTTCTAGCACTTCTGCATTGCACCCTCCTGCTCTGTTTTTAATAAGCTATAATAATAGCAAAAATGCTGCCAGTTAGTGGCATCCAAAAAGTGGCTGTTGTACTCCATTTGTGCCCCACTGGTGCCAAGCTATTTCTAGCACCTCTGCATTGCACCCTCCTGCTCTGTTTTTAATAAGCTATAATAATAGCAAAAAATGCTGCCAGTTAGTGGCATCCAAAAATTAGCTGTTGTACTCCATTTGTGCCCCACTGGTGCCAAACTATTTCTAGCACCTCTGCATTGCACCCTCCTGCTCTGTTTTTAATAAGCTATAATAATAGCAAAAAATGCTGCCAGTTAAAGGCATCCAAAAATTAGCTGTTGTACTCCATTTTGTGCCCCACCGGTGCCAAGCTATTTCTAGCACCTCTGCATTGCACCTTCCTGCTCTGTTTTTAATAAACTATAATAATAGCAAAAAGTGCTGCCAGTTAGTGGCATCTAAAAAGTGGCTGTTGTACTCCATTTGTGCCCCACTGGTGCCAAGCTATTTCTAGTACCTCTGCATTGCACCCATCTGCTCTGTTTTTAATAAGCTATAATAATAGCAAAAAATGCTGCCAGTTAGGGGCATCCAAAAAGTAGCTGTTGTACTCCATTTGTGCCCCACTGGTGCCAAGCTTTTTCTAGCAGCTCTGCATTGCACCCTCCTGCTCTGTTTTTAATAAGCTATCATAATAGCAAAAAATGCTGCCAGTTAGTGGCATCCAAAAGGTAGCTATTGTACTCCATTTGTGCCCCACTGGTGCCAAGCTATTTCTAGCACCTCTGCATTGCACTCTCCTGCTCTGTTTTTAATAAGCTATAATAATAGAAAAAAATGCTGCCAGTTAGTGGCATCCAAAAAGTAGCTGTTGTACTCCATTTGTGCCCCACTAGTGCCAAGCTATTTCTAGCACCTCTGCATTGCACCCTCCTGCTCTGTTTTTAATAAGCTATAATAATAGCAAAAAATGCTGCCAGTTAGTGGCATCCAAAAAGTGGCTGTTGTACTCCATTTGTGCCCCACTGGTGCCAAGCTATTTCTAGCACCTCTGCATTGCACCCTCCTGCTCTGTTTTTAATAAGCTATAATAATAGCAAAAAATGCTGGCAGTTAGTGGCATCCAAAAAGTAGCTGTTGTAGTCCATTTGTGCCCCACTTGTGCCAAGCTTTTTCTAGCACCTCTGCATTGCACCCTCCTGCTCTGTTTTTAATAAGCTATAATAATAGCAAAAAATGCTGCCAGTTAGTGGCATCCAAAAATTAGCTGTTGTACTCCATTTTGTGCCCCACGGTGCCAAGCTATTTCTAGCACCTCTGCCTTGCATCCTCCTGCTCTGTTTTTAATAAGCTATAATAATAGCAAAAAATGCTGCCAGTTAGTGGCATCCAAAAAGTAGCTGTTGTACTCCATTTGTGCCCTACTAGTGCCAATGTATTTCTAGCACCACTGCATTGCACCCTCCTGCTCTGTTTTTAATAAGCTATAATAGCAAAAAAATGCTGGCAGTTAGTGGCATCCAAAAAGTAGCTGTTGTACTCCATTTTTGCCCCACTGGTGCCAAGCTATTTCTAGCACCTCTGCATTGCACCCTCCTGCTCTGTTTTGAATAAGCTATAATAATAGCAAAAAATGCTGCCAGTTAGTGGCATCCAAAAAGTAGCTGTTTTACTCCATTTGTGCCCCACTGGTGCCAAGCTAATTCTAGCACCTCTGCATTGCACCCTCCGGCTCTGTTTTTAATAAGCTATAATAATAGCAAAAAATGCTGCCAGTTAGTGGCATCCAAAAAGTAGCTGTTGTAGTCCATTTGTGCCCCACTGGTGCCAAGCTATTTCTAGCACCTCTGCATTGCACCCTCCTGCTCTGTTTTTAATAAGCTATAATAATAGCAAAAAATGCTGCCAGTTAGTGGCATCCAAAAATTAGCTGTTGTACTCCATTTGTGCCCCACTGATGCCAAGCTTTTTCTAACACCTCTGCATTACACCCTCCTGCTCTGTTTTTAATAAGCTATAACAATAGCAAAAAATGCTGCCAGTTAGTGGCATCCAAAAAGTAGCTGTTGTACTCCATTTGTGCCCCACTGGTGCCAAGCTATTTCTAGCACCTCTGCATTGCACCCTCCTGCTCTGTTTTCAATAAGCTATAATAATAGCAAAAAATGCTGCCAGTTAGTGGCATCCAAAAAGTAGCTGTTGTACTCCATTTTGTGCCTCACCGATGCCAAGCTATTTCTAGCACCTCTGCATTGCACCCTCCTGCTCTGTTTTTAATAAACTATAATAATAGCAAAAATTGCTGCCAGTTAGTGGCATTCAAAAAGTGGCTGTTGTACTCCATTTGTGCCCCACTGGTGCCAAGCTATTGCTAGCACCTCTGCATTGCACCCTCCTGCTCTGTTTTTAATAAGCTATAATAATAGCAAAAAATGCTGCCAGTTAGTGGCATCCAAAAGGTAGCTGTTGTACTCCATTTGTGCCCCACTGGTGCCAAGCTATTTCTAGCACCTCTACATTGAACCCTCCTGCTCTGTTTTTAATATGCTATAATAGCAAAAAATGCTGCCAGTTAGTGGCATCCAAAAAGTGGCTGCTGTACTCCATTTGTGCCCCACTGATGTCAAACTATTTCTAGCACCTCTGCATTGCACCCTCCTGCTCTGTTTTTAATAAGCTATAATAATAGCAAAAAATGCTGCCAGTTAGTGGCATCCAAAAAGTAGCTGTTGTACTCCATTTGTGCCCCACTGGTGCCAAGCTTTTTCTAACACCTCTGCATTACACCCTCCAGCTCTGTTTTTAATAAGCCATAATAATAGCAAAAAATGCTGCCAGTTAGTGGCATCCAAAAATTAGCTGTTGTACTCCATTTTGTGCCCCACCGGTGCCAAGCTATTTCTAGCACCTCTGCATTGCACCCTCCTGCTCTGTTTTTAATAATCTATAATAATAGCAAAAAATGCTGCCAGTTAGTGGCATCCAAAAAGTAGCTGTTGTACTCCATTTGTGCCCCACTGGTGCCAAGCTTTTTCTAACACCTCTGCATTGCACCCTCCTGCTCTGTTTTTAATAAGCTATAATAATAGCAAAAAATGCTGCCAGTTAGTGGCATCCAAAAATTAGGTGTACTCCATTTTGTGCCCCACTGGTGCCAAGCTATTTCTAGCACCTCTGCATTGCACCCTCCTGCTCTGTTTGTAATAAGCTATAATAGCAAAAAATGCTGCCAGTTAGTGGCATCCAAAAAGTAGCTGTTGTACTCCATTTGTGCCCCACTGATGCCAAGCTATTTCTAGCACCTCTGCATTGCACCCTCCTGCTCTGTTTTCAATAAGCTATAATAATAGCAAAAAATGCTGCCAGTTAGTGACATCCAAAAAGTAGCTGTTGTACTCCATTTGTGTCCCACTGGTGCCAAGCTTTTTCTAGCACCTCTGCATTGCACCCTCCTACTCTGTTTTTAATAAGCTATAATAATAGCAAAAAATGCTGCCAGTTAGTGGCATCCAAAAATTAGCTGTTGTACTCCATTTTGTGCCCCACCGGTGCCAAGCTATTTCTAGCACCTCTGCATTGCACCCTCCTGCTCTGTTTTTAATAAACTATAATAATAGCAAAAATTGCTGCCAGTTAGTGGCATTCAAAAAGTGGCTGTTGTACTCCATTTGTGCCCCACTGGTGCCAAGCTATTTCTAGCACCTCTGCATTGCACCCTCCTGCTCTGTTTTTAATAAGCTATAATAATAGCAAAAAATGCTGCCAGTTAGTGGCATCCAAAAAGTAGCTGTTGTACTCCATTTGTGCCCTACTAGTGCCAAAGTATTTCTAGCACCTCTGCATTGCACCCTCCTGCTCTGTTTTTAATAAGCTATAATAATAGCAAAAAAATGCTGGCAGTTAGTGGCATCCAAAAAGTAGCTGTTGTACTCTATTTGTGCCACACTGGTGCCAAGCTATTTCTAGCACCTCTACATTGAACCCTCCTGCTCTGTTTTTAATATGCTATAATAATAGCAAAAAATGCTGCCAGTTAGTGGCATCCAAAAAGTAGCTGTTGTACTCCCTTTTGTGCCCCACTGGTGCCAAGCTATTTCTAGCACCTCTGTATTGCACTCTCCTGCTCTGTTTTTAATAAGCTGTAAGAATAGCAAAAAATGCTGCCAGTTAGTGGCATCCAAAAAGTGGCTGTTGTACTCCATTTGTGCCCCACTGATGTCAAGCTATTTCTAACACCTCTGCATTGCACCCTCCTGCTCTGTTTTTAATAAGCTATAATAGCAAAAAATGCTGCCAGTTAGTGGCATCCAAAAAGTAGCTGTTGTAGTCCATTTTTGCCCCACTGGTGCCAAGCTTTTTCTAGCACCTCTGCATTGCACCCTCCTGCTCTGTTTTTAATAAGCTATAATAATAGCAAAAAATGCTGCCAGTTAGTGGCATCCAAAAAGTGGCTGTTGTACTCCATTTGTGCCCCACTGGTGCATAGCTATTTCTAACACCTATGTATTGCACCCTCCTGCTCTGTTTTTAATAATGTATAATAATAGCAAAAAATGCTGCCAGTTAGTGGCATCCAAAAAGTAGCTGTTGTACTCCATTTGTGCCCTCTGGTGCCAAGCTATTTCTAGCACCTCTGCATTGCACCCTCCTGCTCTGTTTTTAATAAGCTATAATAATAGCAAAAATGCTGCCAGTTGGTGGCATCCAAAAAGTGGCTGTTGTACTCCATTTGTGCCCCACTGGTGCCAAGCTATTTCTAGCACCTCTGCATTGCACCCTCCTGCTCTGTTTTTAATAAGCTATAATAGCAAAAAATGCTGCCAGTTAGTGGCAACAAAAAAGTAGCTGTTGTACTCCATTTTGTGCCCCACTGGTGCCAAGCTATTTCTAGCACCTCTGCATTGCACCTTCCTGCTCTGTTTTTAATAAGCTATAATAATAGCAAAAAATGCTGCCAGTTAGTGGCATCCAAAAAGTAGCTGTTTTACTCCATTTGTGCCCCACCGGTGCCAAGCTATTTCTAGCACCTCTTCATTGCACCCTCCTGCTCTGTTTTTAATAAGCTATAATAGCAAAAAATGCTGCCAGTTAGTGGCATCCAAAAAGTGGCTGTTGTACTCCATTTGTGCCCCACTGGTGCAAAGCTATTTCTAACACCTTTGCATTGCACCCTCCTGCTCTGTTTTTAATAATCTATAATAATAGCAAAAAATGCTGCTAGTCATTGGCATCCAAAAAGTGGCTGTTGTACTCCATTTGTGCCCCACTGGTGCCAAGCTATTTCTAGCACCTCTGCATTGCACCCTCCTGTTCTGTTTTTAATAAGCTATAATAATAGCAAAAAATGCTGCCAGTTAGTGGCATCCAAAAAGTGGCTGTTGTACTCCATTTGTGCCCCACTGGTGCCAAGCTATTTTTAGCACCTCTGCATTGCACCCTCCTCCTCTGTTTTTAATAAGCTATATTAATAGCAAAAAATGCTGCCAGTCAGTGGCATCCAAAAAGTGGCTGTTGTACTCCATTTGTGCCCCACTGGTGCCAAGCTATTTCTAGCACCTCTGCATTGCACCCTCCTGCTCTGTTTGTAATAAGCTATAATAGCAAAAAATGCTGCCAGTTAGTGGCATCCAAAAAGTAGCTGTTGTACTCCATTTGTGCCCCACTGGTGCCAAGCTTTTTCTAGCACCTCTGCATTGCACCCTCCTGCTCTGTTTTTAATAAGCTATAATAATAGCAAAAAATGCTGCCAGTTAGTGGCATCCAAAAAGTAGCTGTTGTACTCCATTTGTGCCCCACTGGTGCCAAGCTTTTTCTAGCACCTCTGCATTGCACCCTCCTACTCTGTTTTTAATAAGCTATAATAATAGCAAAAAATGCTGCCAGTTAGTGGCATCCAAAAATTAGCTGTTGTACTCCATTTTGTGCCCCACCGGTGCCAAGCTATTTCTAGCACCTCTGCATTGCACCCTCCTGCTCTGTTTTTAATAAACTATAATATTAGCAAAAAATGCTGCCAGTCAGTGGCATCCAAAAAGTGGCTGTTGTACTCCATTTGTGCCCCACTGGTGCCAAGCTATTTCTAGCACCTCTGCATTGCACCCTCCTGCTCTGTTTTTAATAAGCTGTAAGAATAGCAAAAAATGCTGTCAGTTAGTGGCATCCAAAAAGTAGCTGTTGTACACCATTTGTGCCCCACTGGTGCCAAGCTATTTTTAGCACCTCTGCATTGCACCCTCCTCCTCTGTTTTTAATAAGCTATAATAATAGCAAAAAATGCTGCCAGTCAGTGGCATCCAAAAAGTGGCTGTTGTACTCCATTTGTGCCCCACTGGTGCCAAGCTATTTCTAGCACCTCTGCATTGCACCCTCCTGCTCTGTTTTTAATAAGCTGTAATAATAGCAAAAAATGCTGCCAGTTAGTGGCATTAAAAAAGTAGCTGTTGTACTCCATTTGTGCCCCACTGGTGCCAAGCTTTTTCTAGCAGCTCTGCATTGCACCCTCCTGCTCTGTTTTTAATAAGCTATAATAATAGCAAAAAATGCTGCCATGTAGTGGCATCCAAAAATTAGCTGTTGTACTCCATTTTGTGCCCCACCGGTGCCAAGCTATTTCTAGCACCTCTTCATTGCACCCTCCTGCTCTGTTTTTAATAAGCTATAATAGCAAAAAATGCTGCCAGTTAGTGGCATCCAAAAAGTGGCTGTTGTACTCCATTTGTGCCCCACTGGTGCAAAGCTATTTCTAACACCTTTGCATTGCACCCTCCTGCTCTGTTTTTAATAATCTATAATAATAGCAAAAAATGCTGCCAGTCAGTGGCATCCAAAAAGTGGCTGTTGTACTCCATTTGTGCCCCACTGGTGCCAAGCTATTTCTAGCACCTCTGCATTGCACCCTCCTGTTCTGTTTTTAATAAGCTATAATAATAGCAAAAAATGCTGCCAGTTAGTGGCATCCAAAAAGTGGCTGTTGTACTCCATTTGTGCCCCACTGGTGCCAAGCTATTTTTAGCACCTCTGCATTGCACCCTCCTCCTCTGTTTTTAATAAGCTATATTAATAGCAAAAAATGCTGCCAGTCAGTGGCATCCAAAAAGTGGCTGTTGTACTCCATTTGTGCCCCACTGGTGCCAAGCTATTTCCAGCACCTCTGCATTGCACCCTCCTGCTCTGTTTGTAATAAGCTATAATAGCAAAAAATGCTGCCAGTTAGTGGCATCCAAAAAGTAGCTGTTGTACTCCATTTGTGCCCCACTGATGCCAAGCTATTTTTAGCACCTCTGCATTGCACCCTCCTGCTCTGTTTTCAATAAGCTATAATAATAGCAAAAAATGCTGCCAGTTAGTGGCATCCAAAAAGTAGCTGTTGTACTCCATTTGTGTCCCACTGGTGCCAAGCTTTTTCTAGCACCTCTACATTGCACCCTCCTACTCTGTTTTTAATAAGCTATAATAATAGCAAAAAATGCTGCCAGTTAGTGGCATCCAAAAATTAGCTGTTGTACTCCATTTTGTGCCCCACCGGTGCCAAGCTATTTCTAGCACCTCTGCATTGCACCCTCCTGCTCTGTTTTTAATAAACTATAATAATAGCAAAAATTGCTGCCAGTTAGTGGCATTCAAAAAGTGGCTGTTGTACTCCATTTGTGCCCCACTGGTGCCAAGCTATTTCTAGCACCTCTGCATTGCACCCTCCTGCTCTGTTTTTAATAAGCTATAATAATAGCAAAAAATGCTGCCAGTTAGTGGCATCCAAAAAGTAGCTGTTGTACTCCATTTGTGCCCCACTAGTGCCAAAGTATTTCTAGCACCTCTGCATTGCACCCTCCTGCTCTGTTTTTAATAAGCTATAATAATAGCAAAAAAATGCTGGCAGTTAGTGGCATCCAAAAAGTAGCTGTTGTACTCTATTTGTGCCACACTGGTGCCAAGCTATTTCTAGCACCTCTACATTGAACCCTCCTGCTCTGTTTTTAATATGCTATAATAATAGCAAAAAATGCTGCCAGTTAGTGGCATCCAAAAAGTAGCTGTTGTACTCCCTTTTGTGCCCCACTGGTGCCAAGCTATTTCTAGCACCTCTGTATTGCACTCTCCTGCTCTGTTTTTAATAAGCTGTAAGAATAGCAAAAAATGCTGCCAGTTAGTGGCATCCAAAAAGTGGCTGTTGTACTCCATTTGTGCCCCACTGATGTCAAGCTATTTCTAGCACCTCTGCATTGCACCCTCCTGCTCTGTTTTTAATAAGCTATAATAGCAAAAAATGCTGCCAGTTAGTGGCATCCAAAAAGTAGCTGTTGTAGTCCATTTTTGCCCCACTGGTGCCAAGCTTTTTCTAGCACCTCTGCATTGCACCCTCCTGCTCTGTTTTTAATAAGCTATAATAATAGCAAAAAATGCTGCCATGTAGTGGCATCCAAAAATTAGCTGTTGTACTCCATTTTGTGCCCCACCGGTGCCAAGCTATTTCTAGCACCTCTTCATTGCACCCTCCTGCTCTGTTTTTAATAAGCTATAATAGCAAAAAATGCTGCCAGTTAGTGGCATCCAAAAAGTGGCTGTTGTACTCCATTTGTGCCCCACTGGTGCAAAGCTATTTCTAATACCTTTGCATTGCACCCTCCTGCTCTGTTTTTAATAATCTATAATAATAGCAAAAAATGCTGCCAGTCAGTGGCATCCAAAAAGTGGCTGTTGTACTCCATTTGTGCCCCACTGGTGCCAAGCTATTTCTAGCACCTCTGCATTGTACCCTCCTGTTTTGTTTTTAATAAGCTATAATAATAGCAAAAAATGCTGCCAGTTAGTGGCATCCAAAAAGTGGCTGTTGTACTCCATTTGTGCCCCACTGGTGCCAAGCTATTTTTAGCACCTCTGCATTGCACCCTCCTCCTCTGTTTTTAATAAGCTATATTAATAGCAAAAAATGCTGCCAGTCAGTGGCATCCAAAAAGTGGCTGTTGTACTCCATTTGTGCCCCACTGGTGCCAAGCTATTTCTAGCACCTCTGCATTGCACCCTCCTGCTCTGTTTGTAATAAGCTATAAGAGCAAAAAATGCTGCCAGTTAGTGGCATCCAAAAAGTAGCTGTTGTACTCCATTTGTGCCCCACTGATGCCAAGCTATTTCTAGCACCTCTGCATTGCACCCTCCTGCTCTGTTTTTAATATGCTATAATAATAGCAAAAAAATGCTGGCAGTTAGTGGCATCCAAAAAGTAGCTGTTGTACTCCCTTTTGTGCCCCACTGGTGCCAAGCTATTTCTAGCACCTCTACATTGCACTCTCCTGCTCTGTTTTTAATAAGGTGTAATAATAGCAAAAAATGCTGCCAGTCAGTGGCATCCAAAAAGTGGCTGTTGTACTCCATTTGTTCCCCACTGGTGCCAAGCTATTTCTAGCACCTCTTCATTGCACCCTCCTGCTCTGTTTTTAATAAGCTATAATAATAGGAAAAAATGCTGCCATGTAGTGGCATCCAAAAATTAGCTGTTGTACTCCATTTTGTGCCCCACCGGTGCCAAGCTATTTCTAGCACCTCTGCATTGCACCCTCCTGCTCTGTTTTTAATAAACTATAATAATAGCAAAAATTGCTGCCAGTTAGTGGCATCCAAAAAGTGGCTGTTGTACTCCATTTGTGCCCCACCGGTGCCAAGCTATTTCTAGCACCTCTGCATTGCACCCTCCTGCTCTGTTTTTAATAAGCTATAATAATAGCAAAAAATGCTGCCAGTTAGTGGCATCCAAAAAGTGGCTGTTGTACTCCATTTGTGCCCCACTGATGTCAATCTATTTCTAGCACCTCTGCTTTGCACCCTCCTGCTCTGTTTTTAATAAGCTATAATAATAGCAAAAATGCTGCCAGTTAGTGGCATCCAAAAAGTGGCTGTTGTACTCCATTTGTGCCCCACTGGTGCCAAGCTATTTCTAGCACCTCTGCATTGCACCCTCCTGCTCTGTTTTTAATAAGCTATAATAATAGCAAAAAATGCTGCCAGTTAGTGGCATCCAAAAAGTAGCTGTTGTACTCCATTTGTGCCCCACTGGTGCCAAGCTTTTTCTAGCACCTCTGCATTGCACCCTCCTACTCTGTTTTTAATAAGCTATAATAATAGCAAAAAATGCTGCCAGTTAGTGGCATCCAAAAATTAGCTGTTGTACTCCATTTTGTGCCCCACCGGTGCCAAGCTATTTCTAGCACCTCTGCATTGCACCCTCCTGCTCTGTTTTTAATAAGCTATAATAGCAAAAAATGCTGCCAGTTAGTGGCATCCAAAAAGTAGCTGTTGTACTCCATTTGTGCCCCACTGGTGCCAAGCTATTTCTAGCACCTCTGCATTGCACCCTCCTGCTCTGTTTTTAATAAGCTATAATAATAGCAAAAAATGCTGCCAGTTAGTGGCATCCAAAAAGTAGCTGTTGTACTCCATTTGTGCCCCACTGGTGCCAAGCTTTTTCTAGCACCTCTGCATTGCACCCTCCTGCTCTGTTTTTAATAAGCTATAATAATAGCAAAAAATGCTGCCAGTTAGTGGCATCCAAAAATTAGCTGTTGTACTCCATTTTGTGTCCCACCGGTGCCAAGCTATTTCTAGCACCTCTCCATTGCAACCTCCTGCTCGGTTTTTAATAAACTATAATAATAGCAACAAAATGCTGCCAGTCAGTGGCATCCAAAAAGTGGCTGTTGTACTCCATTTGTGCCCCACTGGTGCCAAGCTATTTCTAGCACCTCTGCATTGCACCCTCCTGCTCTGTTTTTAATAAACTATAATAATAGCAACAAAATGCTGCCAGTCAGTGGCATCCAAAAAGTGGCTGTTGTACTCCATTTGTGCCCCACTGGTGCCAAGCTATTTTTAGCACCTCTGCATTGCACCCTCCTCCTCTGTTTTTAATAAGCTATATTAATAGCAAAAAATGCTGCCAGTCAGTGGCATCCAAAAAGTGGCTGTTGTACTCCATTTGTGCCCCACTGGTGCCAAGCTATTTCTAGCACCTCTGCATTGCACCCTCCTGCTCTGTTTGTAATAAGCTATAATAGCAAAAAATGCTGCCAGTTAGTGGCATCCAAAAAGTAGCTGTTGTACTCCATTTGTGCCCCACTGATGCCAAGCTATTTCTAGCACCTCTGCATTGCACCCTCCTGCTCTGTTTTTAATATGCTATAATAATAGCAAAAAAATGCTGGCAGTTAGTGGCATCCAAAAAGTAGCTGTTGTACTCCCTTTTGTGCCCCACTGGTGCCAAGCTATTTCTAGCACCTCTACATTGCACTCTCCTGCTCTGTTTTTAATAAGGTGTAATAATAGCAAAAAATGCTGCCAGTCAGTGGCATCCAAAAAGTGGCTGTTGTACTCCATTTGTTCCCCACTGGTGCCAAGCTATTTCTAGCACCTCTTCATTGCACCCTCCTGCTCTGTTTTTAATAAGCTATAATAATAGGAAAAAATGCTGCCATGTAGTGGCATCCAAAAATTAGCTGTTGTACTCCATTTTGTGCCCCACCGGTGCCAAGCTATTTCTAGCACCTCTGCATTGCACCCTCCTGCTCTGTTTTTAATAAACTATAATAATAGCAAAAATTGCTGCCAGTTAGTGGCATCCAAAAAGTGGCTGTTGTACTCCATTTGTGCCCCACCGGTGCCAAGCTATTTCTAGCACCTCTGCATTGCACCCTCCTGCTCTGTTTTTAATAAGCTATAATAATAGCAAAAAATGCTGCCAGTTAGTGGCATCCAAAAAGTGGCTGTTGTACTCCATTTGTGCCCCACTGATGTCAATCTATTTCTAGCACCTCTGCTTTGCACCCTCCTACTCTGTTTTTAATAAGCTATAATAATAGCAAAAAATGCTGCCAGTTAGTGGCATCCAAAAATTAGCTGTTGTACTCCATTTTGTGCCCCACCGGTGCCAAGCTATTTCTAGCACCTCTGCATTGCACCCTCCTGCTCTGTTTTTAATAAGCTATAATAATAGCAAAAAATGCTGCCAGTTAGTGGCATCCAAAAAGTAGCTGTTGTACTCCATTTGTGCCCCACTGGTGCCAAGCTTTTTCTAACACCTCTGCATTGCAGCCTCCTGCTCTGTTTTTAATAAACTATAATAATAGCAAAAAATGCTGCCAGTTAGTGGCATTCAAAAAGTAGCTGTTGTACTCCATTTGTGCCCCACTGGTGCTGTGGCGCTCCTGAGGCTTCCGTCGCCACAGGTCATTGCACCCCATCCAGCGGTGTGATGCCCCATTCTGAGAGAGGAAGAGAGTGAACTCCGGTCCCCTGCTAAATCCACACTACACCCATTGCTAGGAACACACTGGGACCAGGGAAAGTGGCAGAAAACCTCCCATGCTGCATGCTGGGAGGGGCCGTAAGACCCATCCCTGCTCCTATAGGGTAGAACAGAGCAACTGGGGAGGTAGGAGGAGCCACAAGAGTGTAGACACAGAGAGGAAGTTCTAGTTTAGTCAGAGCAGAGTTGGAGAGAGAGTGGGGAAGGAGGAGGAGGCCTTCCGGAGGCAGGCAAGGAGGAGAAGAGAAAGGGAAAAGAGCTCCAAGTCAGTCAGGAGCTAATAAGAAGAAAGAGAAGCTTCCTGGCGAAGATCCTGGGACTGAGAGGGTCCAGGTGACACCAAGCAGAGAAGAGAAGGGGTCCCAGGGCCACGGGTAGCTGTAGAGCTGCGGTGGCCTGCTCCACAGGAACATCGGTGGAGGGATCAAGCTGCAACAGGGGACGGTCCCTAGAAACCGGAGGAGTGCAAAATCATCTCCAAACAGTTAAAACCGAGGCCCAGGGAAGGTTGTAAACTCCCCGGGCCACAGCCCACAGCAGTACCTCTAGAAAAGGGATAATCAGCCGACAGGTGACTCCCCGGCCTGGAGGCTGTTGTGGAGGCCAAGCCAGGTTCAACCTACCAAGGCAAGGCTAAGGAAGACAGAAGAAGATAGAGACACTTAAGGGAAGGGTACCGGCTTTTACTCTCAGAATCACCCAGAAATGGGGGAGGTCCCTGACAGTGGTCCCAGCAGTCCAAGGGTCCCTGCAGGACTGTGACAAGAATTGTGAGTAAAGAACTTGAAACTGCACCCTTGAAGTTGCCTCTGTTATTTCATCTGCATAGACACTCACAAGCACCAACTGTGCCCCGGGGCATTGCTCCACCTGTGGGGAGTAGTACTACCTTTGCTGCCATATCATCCCCCGGAGGCCTCATACAACAGCGGCGGCCTATTAGTCGCATACCACAGGTGGCATCACGAACACAAACTTTATTCATCAAGCCACATATTCTACTGACACCCAACAGGGCCACGGAGCAAGGCCCAGCCGCCACTGACTACCACCGGACTAGTCCAGCCCGGCACCGGGTGTCCCATTGCCCTGGGGTGGGCGAGTCAGTGCCAAGCTATTTCTAGCACCTCTGCATTGCACCCTCCTGCTCTGTTTTTAATAAGCTATAATATTAGCAAAAAATGCTGCCAGTTAGTGGCATCCAAAAATTAGCTGTTGTACTCCATTTTGTGCCCCACTGGTGCCAAGCTATTTCTAGCACCTCTGCATTGCACCCTCCTGCTCTGTTTTTAATAAGCTATAATAGCAAAAAATGCTGCCAGTTAGTGGCATCCAAAAATTAGCTGTTGTAGTCCATTTGTGCCCCACTGGTGCCAAGCTTTTTCTAACACCTCTGCATTGCACCCTCCTGCTCTGTTTTTAATAAGCTATAATAATAGCAAAAAATGCTGCCAGTTAGTGGCATCCAAAAATTAGCTGTTGTACTCCATTTTGTGCCCCACTGGTGCCAAGCTATTTCTAGCACCTCTGCATTGCACCCTCCTGCTCTGTTTTTAATAAGCTATAATAGCAAAAAATGCTGCCAGTTAGTGGCATCCAAAAAGTAGCTGTTGTACTCCATTTGTGCCCCACTGGTGCCAAGCTATTTCTAGCACCTCTGCATTGCACCCTCCTGCTCTGTTTTTAATAAGCTATAATAATAACAAAAAATGCTGCCAGTTAGTGGCATCCAAAAAGTAGCTGTTGTATTCCATTTGTGCCCCACTGGTGCCAAGCTTTTTCTAGCACCTCTGCATTGCACCCTCCTGCTCTGTTTTTAATAAGCTATAATAATAGCAAAAAATGCTGCCAGTTAGTGGCATCCAAAAATTAGCTGTTGTACTCCATTTTGTGTCCCACCGGTGCCAAGCTATTTCTAGCACCTCTCCATTGCACCCTCCTGCTCGGTTTTTAATAAACTATAATAATAGCAACAAAATGCTGCCAGTCAGTGGCATCCAAAAAGTGGCTGTTGTACTCCATTTGTGCCCCACTGGTGCCAAGCTATTTCTAGCACCTCTACATTGCACCCTCCTGCTCTGTTTTTAATAAGCTATAATAATAGCAAAAAATGCTGCCAGTTAGTGGTATCCAAAAAGTGGCTGTTGTACTCCATTTGTGCCCCACTGGTGCCAAGCTATTTCTAGCAACTCTGCATTGCACCCTGCTGCTCTGTTTTTAATAAGCTGTAATAATAGCAAAAAATGCTGCCAGTTAGTGGCATCCAAAAAGTAGCTGTTGTACTCCATTTGTGCCCCACTGGTGCCAAGCTATTTCTAGGACCTCTGCATTGCACCCTCATGCTCTGTTTTTAATAAGCTATAATAATAGCAAAAAATGCTGCCAGTTAGTGGCATCCAAAAAGTAGCTGTTGTACTCCATTTGTGCCCCACTGGTGCCAAGCTATTTCTAGCACCTCTGCATTGCACCCTCCTGCTCTGTTTTTAATAAGCTATATTAATAGCAAAAATTGCTGCCAGTTAGTGGCATCCAAAAATTAGCTGTTGTACTCCATTTTGTGCCCCACTGGTGCCAAGCTATTTCTAGCACCTCTGCATTGCACCCTCCTGCTCTGTTTTTAATAAACTATAATAATAGCAAAAATTGCTGCCAGTTAGTGGCATCCAAAAAGTGGCTGTTGTACTCCATTTGTGCCCCACTGGTGCCAAGCTATTTCTAGCACCTCTGCATTGCACCCTCCTGCTCTGTTTTTAATAAGCTATAATATTAACAAAAAATGCTGCCAGTTAGTGGCATCCAAAAAGTAGCTGTTGTACTCCATTTGTGCCCCACTAGTGCCAATGTATTTCTAGCACCTCTGCATTGCACCCTCCTGCTCTGTTTTTAATAAGCTATAATAATAGCAAAAAAATGCTGCCAGTTAGTGGCATCCAAAAAGTAGCTGTGGTACTCCATTTGTGCACCACTGGTGCCAAGCTATTTCTAGCACCTCTGCATTGCACCCTCCTGCTCTGTTTTTAATAAGCTATAATAATAGCAAAAAATGCTGCCAGTTAGTGGCATCCAAAAAGTAGCTGTTGTAGTCCATTTGTGCCCCACTGGTGTCAAGCTTTTTCTAGCACCTCTGCATTGCACCCTCCTGCTCTGTTTTTAATAAGCTATAATAATAGCAAAAAATGCTGCCAGTTAGTGGCATCCAAAAATTAGCTGTTGTACTCCATTTTGTGCCCCACCGTTGCCAAGCTATTTCTAGCACCTCTGCATTGCACCCTCCAGCTCTGTTTTTAATAAGCTATAATAGCAAAAAATGCTGCCAGTCAGTGGCATCCAAAAAGTGGCTGTTGTACTCCATTTGTGCCCCACTGGTGCAAAGCTATTTCTAACACCTCTGCATTGCACCCTCCTGCTCTGTTTTTAATAAGCTTTAATAATAGCAAAAATGCTGCCAGTTAGTGGCATCCAAAAAGTAGCTGTTGTACTCCATTTGTGCCCCACTGGTGCCAAGCTATTTCTAGCACCTCTGCATTGCACCCTCCTGCTCTGTTTTTAATAAGCTATAATAATAGCAAAAAATGCTGCCAGTTAGTGGCATCCAAAAAGTAGCTGTTGTACTCCATTTTGTGCCCCAATGGTGCCAAGCTATTTCTAGCACCTCTGAATTGCACCCTCCTGCTCTGTTTGTAATAAGCTATAATAGCAAAAAATGCTGCCAGTTAGTGGCATCCAAAAAGTAGCTGTTGTACTCCATTTGTGCCCCACTGGTACCAAGCTATTTCTAGCACCTCTTCATTGCACCCTCCTGCTCTGTTTTTAATAAGCTATAATAATAGCAAAAAATGCTGCCAGTTAGTGGCATCCAAAAAGTAGCTGTTGTACTCCATTTGTGCCCCACTGGTGCCAAGCTATTTCTAGCACCTCTGCATTGCACCCTCCTGTTCTGTTTTTAATAAGCTATAATAATAGCAAAAAATGCTGCCAGTTAGTGGCATCCAAAAAGTAGCTGTTGTACTCCATTTGTGCCCCACTGGTGCCAAGCTATTTCTAGCACCTCTGCATTGCGCCCTCCTGCTCTGTTTTTAATAAGCTATAATAATAGCAAAAAATGCTGCCAGTTAGTGGCATCCAAAAAGTAGCTGTTGTACTCCATTTGTGCCCCACTGGTGCCAATCTATTTCTAACACCTCTTCATTGCACCCTCCTGCTTTGTTTTTAATAAGCTATAATAATAGCAAAAAATGCTGCCAGTTAGTGGTATCCAAAAAGTGGCTGTTGTACTCCATTTGTGCCCCACTGGTGCCAAGCTATTTCTAGCAACTCTGCATTGCACCCTCCTGCTCTGTTTTTAATAAGCTATAATAATAGCAAAAAATGCTGCCAGTTAGTGGCATCCAAAAAGTAGCTGTTGTACTCCATTTGTGCCCCACTGATGCCATTCTATTTCTAGCACCTCTGCTTTGCACCCTCCTGCTCTGTTTTAAATAAGCTATAATAATAGCAAAAATGCTGCCAGTTAGTGGCATCCAAAAAGTGGCTGTTGTACTCCATTTGTGCCCCACTAGTGCCAAGCTATTTCTAGCACCTCTGCATTGCACCCTCCTGCTCTGTTTTTAATAAGCTATAATAATAGCAAAAAATGCTGCCAGTTAGTGGCATCCAAAAAGTGGCTGTTGTACTCCATTTGTGCCCCACTGGTGCCAAGCTATTTCTAGCACCTCTGCATTGCACCCTCCTGCTCTGTTTTTAATAAGCTATAATAATAGCAAAAAATGCTGCCAGTTAGTGGCATCCAAAAAGTAGCTGTTGTACTCCATTTGTGCCCCACTGGTACCAAGCTATTTCTAGCACCTCTGCATTGCACCCTCCTGCTCTGTTTTTAATAAGCTATAATAATAGCAAAAAATGCTGCCAGTTAGTGGCATCCAAAAAGTGGCTGTTGTACTCCATTTGTGCACCCCTGGTGCCAAGCTATTTCTAGCACCTCTGCATTGCACCCTCCTGCTCTGTTTTTATTAAGCTATAATAATAGCAAAAAATACTGCCAGTTAGTGGCATCCAAAAAGTAGCTGTTGTACTCCATTTTGTGCTCCACTGGTGCCAAACTATTTCTAGCACCTCTGCATTGCACCCTCCTGCTCCTGTTTTTAATAAGCTATAATAATAGCAAAAAATGCTGCCAGTTAGTGGCATCCAAAAAGTAGCTGTTGTACTCCATTTGTGCCCCACTGATGCCAATCTATTTCTAGCACCTCTGCTTTGCACCCTCCTGCTCTGTTTTTAATAAGCTATAATAATAGCAAAAAATGCTGCCAGTTAGTGGCATCCAAAAAGTAGCTGTTGTACTCCATTTGTGCCCCACTGGTGCCAAGCTATTTCTAGCACCTCTGCATTGCACTTTCCTGCTCTGTTTTTCATAAGCTATAATAATAGCAAAAAATGTTGCCAGTTAGTGGCATCCAAAAAGTAGCTGTTGGACTTCCATTAGTGTCCCACTGGTGCAAACCTATGTGCAGCACCTCTGCATTGCACACTCAAACTCATTGTTACTAAGCCATTATACTAGCAAACACTGAGGAAACTTAGTGGCATCCTAAAAGTGGCTGTTGGACTTCCATTAGTGTCCCACTGGTGCAAACCTATGTGTAGCACCTCTGCATGACACCCTCCTGCTCTGTTTTTAATAAGCTATAATAATAGCAAAAAAATGCTGCCATTTAGTGGCATACAAGAAGTGGCTGTTGTACTTCATTAGTGTCCCACTGGTGCCAAGCTATTTCTAGCACCTCTGCATGACACCCTCCTGCTCTGTTTTTAATAAGCTATAATAATAGCAAAAAATGCTGCCATTTAGTGGCATACAAGAAGTGGCTGTTGGACTTCCATTAGTGTCCCACTGGTAAAAAGCTATTTGCAGCACCTCTGCATGACACCCTCATGCACATTTTGCTACGCTAATATTGTAGCAAACTCAGGGAATTCCTTGCTGAATTTGATCATTCGGAGGGATAGAAAGTGAGGCTTCCTTTACTGTACCCACAGAACAAGGCCACTGTACCCACCTGTCCACTTTTGCCACGCTATTTAATTTGCCCAAAGAGCTGACTCTTTTTCTGCCTTCCTAAAATTGTCTGTAATACTATGTTAGTGTTCCTTTGCTGCCAAGCAAGGTACAACACATGTGCATTCTACACTCCTTTCCATTTCTGGAATGCAATTATTAACTGCAGGTAGTCCAGCCAATCTGTGACGAAGGTGCAGGTGTGGATATAATGTAGCCTGCATCCAATGTTGGTTTTCTCGATGTCTGACAGCTCAACAATACCATCTGTTTCCACTTCCAAAACAAGTGATGACCTGCCAATCACACTCCCTGTTGCGTGTAAAGGGGTGGAAGTTCAGTGTGAAAAACCATGTGAGACTGCTGTCCCCACAGTCACAGAGGATGAAGAGCACGCAGATGCACTTGATGGGGCAGGCAGTGGTTGCACAGGCACGCTAGGCCGCATTGTAGCACAGTGAAATTCACATTGCGACTTATGCTTCATTTTAAGTAGTGTACAGGGTGGGCTCCCCAGTATGCAGCAAAACCAGGCAACAGGAAAAGGACTCTAATCAGTTGGGTTGATAAATGATTGTTTAACTTTACCAAACCAAACAATAAGAACCATGCATACAATTTAAATAATTGAACAATCTATTATTTTGCCTACTACCTGCTAATCCCTCTGCGTAGCAGTAATTGTGTGTTTGTGCGTGTGTGTGTGCGAACACGACTTACCAGTGGCGCATCACAAGAGCTTCCAAGTTATCTACCTAAACATAGACAAAACACATTACCCCCCCTGAATACCCTTGTTAGCTGAAGCCTCACAGATAAGGCAGATGATAACAGTGTGAATGCAAACCACACAGCTCTGCAACACAGTCATGGAAATCTTGAAAAGCAACAGTCAATGCAAACATGTGTCGCTGTCCCTCTATGATTTAAACTGTACGTGACAATTTGACAGTGCAGAGGCAGCAAGTCTTATTGTCTATATAGTCGGCCTACCCAGAACAGATATGTGTTTTGCTAATAAAACAAAGTGTTGCGTGCCCGCATTATTGTCTGGGCACAGCCTACCGTACCCGGGTGCTGTGATGTCCAGTTGCCAGAAATACAGACTTTACGCTCCTCTCACGGTAAGCAGTATAGACAGCACCATAAGAATGTTGGTCTGTGGCACAGGATGCTGCTCACTGGCGTTACGGTACTCCTCACCAAACTCCAAAATGACTCCCCTCACAATTGAACGAAGTGTTTCCGCGGTGGCTCCTTGCTGTAACACACACCTTTAGCTTTTCCTTCTGTTCATAGACAGCATCTCCAAGTCCACACCCGAAGAGCAATTTCTCCTCCACGTCTAAGTGTGGAGAGGCAGCTAGTGCGCATGCGTGTGCCGATTTTACCCCAGCCGCAGCCTAACTACAGTGTTTCGCCTAGTGAATATGCTCAGCCTGACTGTGCCATTCCTGAGGCTAAGTCTTCATTTCGGGATACAGCGCATGCTCCCACACTTAGTGCGAAAAGCCTCTTTGCACAGGTACTTGCACTCCGTGCCGGGTCTAAGTCCTGTTTTGTGCCTAGACACCATGCTAAAGCTGATAGTCTTTTTTCAGAGACTGTATTTCATGCTACTGAGCATGCTCAGGCACTTACTGCATCAGAGACTAGGTCCGATAATGAACTCTTTGGCCCTGCCCCTGATGTGGGGGGCCCATATAGACCACAGGGCATCAGGTGTCCTGACGATGTGGCCAGGCCACTCCCAAATGGCTTGCAGAGGCCCGCCCCTATGACTTGTCACCTCATTATTGATGGTCAGACGATGACTGGTGAGGTGTTTATGTCGTGGCAGCCATGAGGTCATTATTGAAGTTGCGGTTCCAAATAGGATGCTAGTTATGCCACTCATGACGTGTCACTCTGCTTTTGTCTCCAGGAGGTGCATTGTGGTCCTCCCTGGTTTGGGGCGGACCCAGGTTATAAAACGGGCTGGAGCCAACAAGGAGGTGCGCAGTCTTCTATTAGGCTCCGAAAGAGCACACTTACATGTGTTGAACCCATTGCGGCTTTAGGCCAGAGGTAGGCAGGGATGGGGCGTCGATGCAGGCCGCAGCCACAGTTGGTAACGCAGAACGGTTAAGACCAGCTCCTGTCCTACTAGTCCTGCTTGTGCAGCCCAGTGGCATTAACAGGCCTGCTGCTGCTGATGTGCCTGCTGTCCACAGGTGTGGCCCCAATGCACACGGTCAGCATACTCAATGGCCCCTGTGATGTTAACAGGGAGTTCCTGGGCTGGGTGGGCGTGTGGACCCTGTGACGCTAACAGGGCTCCCAGTCTCCAGATCCGAGTGGCGTCTAACTCGGTTCAGGCTACTATTAGTTTCATAGCCACACAGCTCTGTATCCTCCACCTAACCTTCCAGTTGCCAACCTCTCCTTTTCCATCTGGGAGCACGGTGGACACTGACTGCTGATGGGGATATATACCTTTCTCTTTCTTTTCTTATTAATTTTCGTTATATAGCGGTAACATAGTATATACCACCTTATCCAAATCTGCCAGTCCCACCGTAACAGATGGTGTTTCTTCAGCAAATGTTACTTTTGCTTAACCACCAAACCCACGGACAAAAACTTTTTTCCCCTTTCCAACACACCTGTTCCCCTTTCCACCAGCATCTGTCCTTTTTCAACTCATTTTGTATATGACCAAAAGTGCAACTCTGCAGGGACACCGTACTCAATGCCATCACAGCACAGCAGCCAGCCCTCGGTCCCTCAGATGTGGACAAGTAAAAGACCATTTCCTCCTATCCATGACAAAGCGTTGAGATTCACTCTGTGCAGCACTGGTGTTTAGTGGAAAAGCAGATCTAAGATTGCGTACCACCTTCTGCAGATACTCCTGTATACGTGCGTCCCTTTCTATGGCAGGAATTATTTCGCCAAATTTTGTCTTGTACCGGGGATCTAACAGTGTGGCAACCCAGTAGTTAGCATTACTTCGAATTCGTACAATCCGAGGGTCATGTTGTAGGTAGTGCAGCAAGAAGGCGCTCATGTGTCTTGAGCATCCAGGAGGACAAAGTCCTTGGTGTGTTAGTGGCGGGGAGGTGAGAATCGTGCCTCCTTCCTCTGCCTTCTCCCCCCAACCTCGCACAACCGAAATGTGAGCAAGCTCTCACTCATCTGCTGAGTCTTCCATGCCCATCGCCAGTTCGTCCTCCATTTCTTCATGGGCTCCTGCACCTTCCTCAACACTTTTTGCTGATACTATGCGCCCTTGTTAATCCCTCTCCCCCACCATGACTGCCGCCTAGGTGCCGCTAACCATCTGGACCTCGTAGATCTTGTTATCCCTTCCGCACATGACTCCTCCTGTACTTCCTCCCCTTCCTCTTGTCCCAACACCTGACTCCGAATAATGCTTACAGTGTGCTCCATCATGTAGATGACCAGAATTGTCACGCTGAGAATGGCATTGCCAGTGCTAAACATCTTCGTCGACATTTGTAAACTGTGTAGAAGGGTGCATAGGTCCTTGATCTGACACCACTCCAGCAGCGTGATCTGCACCACCTCTGGATCAAGTTAGGCCAGGCTATATGTCATAACGTATTGCAGCAGGGTTCGGCGGTGCTGCCACAAACGCTGCAACATGTGCATATTCAAATTCCTGCGTGTCGGCACATCGCATTTCAGGCGTTTAACCACCAGACCTAAAGACTTCTGGAGCAACGAAAGTTGTTGAGCTGCTGTGTGCGAACGATGGAAGTGAGCACATAGCGAGCGTACCCGCTGCACAAGGCCATGTAGGCCGGGAAGGTGTTTTAAAAATTGCTGGAGAATTATATTCAACACGTGAGCCACACAAGGCACGTGTGACACATTGTCACGGCGAAGGGCCGCACCCATGTTTGCATCATTGTCACACCCGGCCTTCCCTGGCTGCTGGTTGAGTGGAGACAACCATTGATGAAACTTGGTCTCCAGAGCTAACCGTCCACAACTTCTCAGCGGTGTGACTCACATTTCCCATACATTTCAAAGTAAACATTTGACCGCATGATGGCATTGAGCTCTGCTGCGAGCATAGTAAGGAGGTGTGTGGTTTTCCTTGTGCGCAGTTACAAGGAAGGGTGGCCTGACCACACAGGGTTTGGGCCGAGGTGAAGGACCCACACGAGGTTGAGGAGGCAGAAGCAGTGTATTAACTTCTACATACAGGAGGAAGGATTGATACAACTTGTGGGGACAGCAAGACTTGTACAGCAGACCCTTCTCCATCTCTCCCCATAGTAACCCATTGCCCAGTCAGCGACATTTAACGCCCCTGTCCAAGCTTACTGGGCCAAGTATCTGTGGTGAAATGCACCCTGTCACACAGTTTCTCAAAGAAGCGGTGATGTTTGGTGCGACATGCTGGTGTAGCGCGTGCACGCCTTTGTTGGAGAAGGAGTGGCGCTTGGGCATCGGCTCTTGGGGCACTGCGATGGGCATAAGGTCTCGAAAATCCTCGGTTAAAGAGGTTGGAAAGGAAGCATTTTGGTAGCCAACAGTTTGCAGATGCTGAAAGCCAAGCTCTAAGCCATGTCATGCCCTTCTAAAAGCATGTAAAACACAGCAAGGGGACTCCAACCACAGTCTCCCTCGTTTCCACTAATTGGGCCACACACACCCCACTTGACTGGCATCAGTTGACCCCATTTTCAAGATGAAAAAGATGCTTTGCATGAAGCACTCTCAAAAATACGCGTGCCTTTCACCTCCCCTGGCTGAGCCAGGGGAAGAAAAGTCCTCTGAGAGCCATGACTTGTTCATCTTGGTTCTTTTTTCAAAAGCGAGGGGACTCCAACCACAGTCTCCCTCGTTTCCACTAATTGGGCCACACACACCGCACTTGACTGGCATCAGTTGACCTCATTTTCAAGATGAAAAAGATGCTTTGCATGAAGCACTCTCAAAAATACGCGTGCCTTTCGCCTCCCCTGGCTGAGCCAGGGGAAGAAAAGTCCTCTGAGAGCCATGACTTGTTCATCTTGGTGAACGTTAGTCTGTCCACATTGTCAGTGGACAGAAGCATGTGCTTAGCTGTCAGCACACCCCCAGCAGCACTGAGGACACGTTCCGAGAAAACGCTGGCTGCGGGACACAACAAGATCCCCAAGGCGTATGTGGTGAGCTCAGGCAATTCATCCAGATTGGAAGCCTAAAATGAGCAGGGCTCAAGTTGCACAGTACTGGCATCGACGTTCCCTTGCATATACTCATATCTGTGTCTCCTCCTCTTTTTTCCTTGTCCTGCTCTTTTGTTTTCGCATGAGTATATGTCCTTGTCACTTTCCCATGTGTTTGTGTTGTGTTGTGAGTTGTTTGTCACCTTTTGGACACCTTTGAGGGTGTTTTCTAGGTGTTTTTATGTGTTTGTGATTGCCTGCCATTGTTTCCTATGCGGTTCGAGTTCGGTTCGTCGAACGTTCGCCGAACCGAACTCCAACGAGACGTCCGTTCGGCGAACCAAATTCGAGCCGAACAGCGACCGGTTCGCTCATCTCTAGTGGCAACTGATCCCTGGGGTGCCACACTTGCTCTGCCATAGGCCCCCTTCACACCAACGTGTCTCCGGTACGTGCTAGGTCCGTTTCAGCATGTACCGAAGACACGGGCACACGTAAACCCATTAAAATCAATGGGTTTATGTGCACGCATGTATTCAGGCTTTGGCCCGTGCCTCTGTGTGGAGCAGACGTGAGCCCGTGTGCTCCATGTAGAGGCATGTCCGTTTTTCTCCGGCAGCACGGGTGTCATGAGGCCCGCATCTGTACCACATGGATGTAGTGTGGATGCGGGCCCATGTGACACGCGCCGGAGAAACACACGTGTATTGTAAAAATAAAAAAAACACATACTCACCCCCACCAGCCCTGCAGTCTCTGCCGCGGCTGTCACCTGCATCCAACCCCCAGTGAATGTGAACAACGCATCTTCTTCACTGGGGGCCGGAAGCAGTGTCAACGGGGCGTGGCCTGTGCCGGACACTGCCATTCAGCACCACAGACAGCTCCGGAAGAATCAGGTAAGGCGGGACTTTCCATTCTCCGTGTGTTATTACGTATAACACACAGAGAACATGCATGTGCCACAAACATGGGACACGGGGAGCAAACCACCCCTTTAATACGTACGTGAAAAAACG
The DNA here is from genome assembly GCF_048569485.1 of Anomaloglossus baeobatrachus. Taxonomy (NCBI): domain Eukaryota; kingdom Metazoa; phylum Chordata; class Amphibia; order Anura; family Aromobatidae; genus Anomaloglossus; species Anomaloglossus baeobatrachus. The sequence continues at coordinate 108,187,307 of NC_134360.1, forward strand.
GTACGTTTTTTTCACGTGCGTGTGAAGGGGGCCATAGACAGAGTGGGAAAAGCATCCAGAATGCACATTTTTGACAGTGCGGTCCCACTCGGCTCTGCAGCATCCCCATAGACTTGCAAAAGAGCGGAATGGGACCACACTGTCAAAAAAAGCATGGCTGGCTGCGAAACAGAGCCGTGCGATCAGAATGAACTCGGATGAACTTCACCCGAATTCATTGTGATCGCGCGGCTCTGTGCATGTACCGCGGCTTGTTTTGCGGTCACACGTGAAGGACTCACCTGTGATAGCAAATCCTCTGAGTGACTGCAGTGAGCTACGTAATCAGCTGTGCTTTCACTCAGGTTACTTGCGGCCACAACTGCAGTCCTCCACCTGAGAGTGGTGGCATCAGTAACAGCACAGCTGATCGCGCGACTCACTTCAGTTGCTGTATGGAGCTCACAAGAGCAGTGGTGTTCTACTGCCGCTCCTGTCAGCGTCTGATGTAGCAGAGCTGAAAGCGTCGTGGGACCTTGCGTGGATTACATCGGACCTGGACGTGTTTTTGAGAGGTTAATAAAGTGGTGAAAGAGGGTGTTTTTTTGTCTTTCATTACAAATAAAGGATTTTTTGGATGTGTGTGTTCATTTTCTTTTACTTACAGGTTAATCATGGAAGGTATCTCGGGGAGACGCCTGCCATGATTAACCTAGGACATAGTGGCAGCTATAGACTGCTGCCATTAACTCCTTATTACCCCATTTGCCACCTCACCAGGGCAATTCAGGATGATCTACTGGATGCAGCAATTCCGGGCAGGTGCTGGTGATATTGTTAGGCTAGGGGGCTCCCCATAACGTGGAGCTCCCCATCCTGAGAATACCAGCCTTCAGCCGTGTGGCTTTACCCTGGTTGGTATCCAAATTGGGGGGGACCGCACGTCGTTTTTTTTTTTTTTTAAATTATTTATTTATTGGTTTTACTGCTCGATATAGACACGCCCATCGGCGGCTGTGATTGGTGGCAGCGAGACAGCTGTCACTCAGCGTCGGGGCGTGTCTGACTGCAACCAATCATAGTTGCCGGTGGGTAGGGAAAGCAGGGAATACGAGATAGATTAATGAGTGGCCGGCATTTTCAAAAGAGGAAAAGCTGCCACAGTGTGAACGCCGTGCAGCGCCACGCCGGTGATCGTGGATCGCTGAGTATGAGAGAGGGGGTGGGAGGGAGAGATTTACATCAACAGAGAGAGAGAGAGAGAGAGACATAAAGAGAGAGACCGACCGACAGACCGACAGAGAGAGAGAGAGACCGAAAAACCTGCCTTTGTTATGTCAAAAAAAATGTGGATCGCAACAAAAATGCAGTGCAAACGCACTGCTTAACATTTTGGCAGCATTTTTCTACAACTCATTGATTTCAATGGGTGTAGAACGCTGCCAAAACGGACAAAAGAATTGACATGCTGCTTTTCTAAACGCAGATATTTTGTCAAATTTTTGACAATCAAAACGCTGCGTTTCAAAAAGCATTGTGCGCACAGATTTTGCATGATTCTCATAGACTTTGTTGGGAAAGCACAACGCATGCATTTTGTCAATGACACAGTGCAGTTGTAAACGCAGCCAAAACGCAGAAAAAAACGCAACGTGCGCACATGGCCTTATAAGTGCTAAGCAGTTATACATGGCATGAATCTAAAGCGGGCATTACACGCTACGATATACCAATACACATGTCAGAGTCTGATTTATCAAAGCGATTATGGCAGAATTCTGTTTATTGCACTTAGACATAAAAACAAAAAAAAAATTTACACAACATGGAGTTGCACAAAAAAAATGTTATTTTTGGTGTTTACAAATAATTTTCACCCAGTTTCGCCAAAATACAGTGGGGGTGTGGCGCCCCTGAGGCTTCCGTCGCCACAGAGATATTGCACCTCAGCCAGAGGTGTGATGTCCCATCCTGGGTAAGGACAAGGGTACATGCCGGTACACAGGCAAATTCACACTACACCTATTGTCAGGCATATTTTGGGACCGGAGATAGTGGCAGCTACCCCCATGCTGTAGGCTGGGGGGCCGTAAGACCCATCTCTTCTCCCATAGGGTGGGCACTAGCAACAGGGAAAGTGGGAGGAGTCAACCAAAAGTGAGAGTAGGAACAGGAAGTTCAAGGTCAGTTAGTAAAGAGTGTGAGAGGGAGAAGGAGAGGGAGGTAGTTACCTCAGGAGAGTGGAGAAAAAGTGACAGAGAGAGATGTTTCCTGGTGGAGATCCTGGGGCCCGGCTAGGCCCAGGTGACACCACAGACAGAGAAGAGAGGATCCCAGGGCCACGGAAGGGCTTCTTAGCTCGTGGCCTGTTCCACTAAGAAGATCGGGTGGAGGGATCTGGCTGCATTCGGGGACGGTCCCCAGACAGAGGGAAGAAAGACATTTCCTCGTAAAGTGACACTGAGGCCCAGAGTGGCTGCAAGCGCCCAGGGCCACAACCTGCCGTAGATCCCCTGGGAAGAGGGCAAGGTTCCAGTCAGGCAAGCCCCCTTGACCAGATTCTATGGTAGAGGCCAAGACAAGTTCATCTATAAAAGTCAAGGCTGTGAAGTTAGTCGAGGAAAGAGACATAAAAGTGGTGCACCGGTATCAACCCTAAGAATTACCTGGGATCGGCGGAGGTCCCTGACAGTGAATTCCAGCACTCCAATGGCAACCAGTCTGCTCCAGCCCTAGCAACAGTGAGTAAAGACCTTGAAACTGCAACTCCTGGTGTTGCCTCCCTTTTGTTCTACACCGCACCACCATTGCATACACTTTCATAAGCACCAACGGTTGCCCCGGGGTACCGCTCCACCTGTGGGGAGCAGAACCATCCCAGCTGCCATTACATCAGCCCCGGAGGCCCTATCCAGCAGTGGCAGCTCCATAGCCGCAATCCACAGGTGGCGTCACAAATATATTATCATAAACTTTATAATCGCCATCACCCCCACTACCGCCACTTTAGTTGACCCCGCCAGGGTCACGGAGCCAGGCCCTGCCACCACTGACTAGTCCGGCCCGGCACAGGGTATCCCAGAGCCCTGGGGTGGGCGAGTCAACCTTGGCGTCACGAACAGGATTTTGTGCCCGGACCCACTGGGTACTGTGCGCCTTAAAGAACTGTGCTTATAAGACTGTTTTACTGTTTGAAAACCGCCGCCATTGAAACTGCTGAGCGTGGGAAGAAGAGGGGCATGCTTGAAGAAAGAGTGCGAATATAAGCCCCGCCCCCTTGTCTCAAAAAAGAGCGCGAAGACAGCCCCGCCTCCAGGAGGATTGAAAAATGGCGCGCTAAGAAAGTGTCTGCCTGGCAGTTAATGCTGTCTGGAAGAAGAGAGAAGATGGCTCCTGCAAGCGGAGGCCAGGAGGAGCTCGGATGGATCAGGCCTGTGACTGCCGCTGAGCTGAAGGCTGAGGTCGGGAGTATGGCTGACAGGCTGAAGGAGCAGAGCAGACAGGAGATAGCTGTGTGGGGGAAGGAGATGGTGCTGGCCATGAGGAATCTGCAGATGTCTGTGCAGCGAGGCCTGCGTGGAGGTGCTGCCCACGCCCATCCAGAGCCCACACCAGCGATGGTGATCCTGCTGTAGAGCATCTCCGGCCTAGCCCTGGGTGAGTCCCATACTGCCCCTACCCGATCGGGTGTGCTGACCCTGCCGGCGTTACTACCAGAGGCCGCTGCAATGCCCACCGCGATCCCTGCTGTGATCCCGAATGCGATCCCTGCTGCGATCTCGACTGAAGTCTCTGCTGCGATCCCAGAGGCAATCCCTGGTGCGATCCCGACTGAAGTCTCTGCTATGATCCCAGAGGCGATCCATGCTGTGTTCCCGACTGAAGTCCCTGCTGAGACGTCCAGCGCAGAAATACCCCGTCAAGGCTGTGAAGTCAGTCGAGGAAAGAGACATAAAAGTGGTGCACCGGTATCAACCCTAAGAATTACCTGAGATCGGCGGAGGTCCCTGACAGTGAATTCCAGCACTCCAACGGCAACCAGTCTGCTGCAGCCCTGGCAACAGTGAGTAAAGACCTTGAAACTGCAACTCCTGGTGTTGCCTCCCTTTTGTTCTACACCGCACCACCATTGCATAGACTTTCATAAGCACCAACGGTTGCCCCGGGGTACCGCTCCACCTGTGGGGAGCAGAACCATCCCAGCTGCCATTACATCAGCCCCGGAGGCCCTATCCAGCAGCGGCGGCTCCATAGCCGCAATCCACAGGTGGCGTCACGAATATATTATCATAAACTTTATAATCACCATCCCTGCAGCCGTCATATTAGTTGACCCCGCCAGGGTCACGGAGCCAGGCCCTGCCACAGCTGACTACCCCCGGACTAGTCCGGCCCGGCACCGGGTGTCCCAGAGCCCTGGAGTGGGCGAGTCAGGGGCATGAAGCCACGCCTTGTTCATGATGAACTGTTGCTTACCATATGCATGAAATCCAACTCCGGTCCCCAACTTGAGTAAGAATTTTGGCAAGTCGCATGGACTATACTGCATCTTTGGCCATGATAGGTCTCATGGCCAAAGATCGTTCTTTGCTGCTGCTACATCACAACAGAATGTGGGTTAGTGGGGTAATGTCACACCCCTGAACTAGTCAGAGTCAGAGGGTACTGCACCCTCTTTATCTTTTGGTGCAGAACTCAACCCCTCATGGTTCCGGGTTCACAACCTATGGTACTGCCTCCATCCGCATCCAAATCCCAACCACACCTCACACCACACCCTATCAGACAAACCAGTGGGCTGCCTAGCTGGAATAAGGCCGCCCACTTAGGGGTCGGGTAGGCTGGTGGGAGGGAAGTGAGCAAAATGGTGTTAGACCTCAAGAAGTGAGGGGCAGAGGGAGTGGTGGCTCCCTGTATGTAGTCGGTTGGGTCACAGACGGTGGTCTGGGCCCGGAGGGAGTCGGAGACCCGGTCGCAGGGTATTGAGCCTGGGTGCCTAGGCCTGGTCTTGGAGAACGAACAGCCTCTCAAGCCTAATAACCGGTCCGGGACCAAAAGCACGGGGGGGGACAGGATCCTAGGTCAATATAATAAACTTAGCTCTGGCACACTATAGTGATCAATAAGATGAGAAAAAAAGACTCCTTGGAATGCTGAAAATTCTTTATTAGTGCAAAAAGATGATGAATCGTCCGACGTTTCGACCTTATTTTTAGGTCTTAATCATGGACATGATTATCTAAGATCATAGGGGGTTACAAAATCATATAAACATGTGATCAGTACAAAGTACAACATAATAGTGCAGTATATAATAGTACAATAAATGAAATGATCATGATGCACATGCAAGAATTTTTCTTTCTCAAAAACATGATGGATACATTTATACAAAGGGAAATAGAAAAATTGCCTTAAGGCCCATCTGAAAGACAATTCAAAATAAAATTGAAATAACCAAAACAAAGTCAAGCACAATGGATACACACCTATATGAGTAACAGGATGGTGTGTATTCAATTGTATAGCGTCATCGCCAATATGGTACAAATGGAAGACTTGTAATCCTACATAGTCAAAAGAATGAGCACACATATCAAAAATCATAGAGACCTAGTTATGAGAAAAAATCTCAATCTTCATACTATGTTCAATATAGCAGTGTGGACATATATATACCTCAGTACTTTATGCACTTAAAGTTTCTAATGTAGATGATGCGAGCCTATTCCAAAACTGGAATGGTGAATAATTATGGGTAGAATCTAAAATAGATGGCATAGGAATTATTATGACACATGGGCTGTGACCAAATGGGTCGTGAGACCAAAACAAAATAAGAAAAAAGAAAAACGAAAGTGAAACTACCTGTATCCCCACGTAGTAATGGCTAGTGGATGTCACTCCACAATTTAGGTGAAAGGGGCTCTTATATCAAAGGATTCTCAGTCGCCTCAGAAACATAAAAAACTGGGATAAATGATATAATAATAGGTAAGTGGTACTACCTTAAAAAAGATGTGAAATACAGGACACACATCCGTAACCACTACATGTTCCTGATAGACAAAAGGAGAGAGAAAAGAAGGAGTGAGAAAAGGAAAAATTTAAAAAGGATAGATGCCACTACCTGAATTGCTGCTGGAAAGGCCCCACTTAGTATAGTGAGGGTTAATGTAATGCCCTCACTGAAGGGTTTTCAGTTGCCTCAGATTCATGAAAAGGCAAGTGTGCCTGGAGAAAAAAAGGTTTCATATATAGTGAATGGTACAAGATATGTGTATCATATGTACTAGTGTAGGGATATATATAGGCTCTCCATAGAAAATAGATTTTTAAAAGGTAGGGAATACCTGTATTGATATATGGTAGCCGCGTATTGGACTATATTATAAGGGTATAAACCAAACAGTATGTTTGTTTCGCTGAAGAATTTTCAGTAGTTTCAGGATCACAACCTCTATAGACAAATGATGTAAGGATTAGAGATGTGCATACATGAAGGGATAACACCAATATAAGGTACATATAGTGTGCAGAGCATTCCAATGATATTACCTTTCTGTAGCCTAAGGGACTGACCATTGAGGCACTGTGGATATGAAAGGGAAAATCGTCCCAGTAGGGCTCTATGGGGAACCCTATAAGGAACATGGCATAAATACTAGTATATTAGATGCATGTGTTAGACATTGTAGTATAAGCCAGATCACATACCTGGTATACACTGGTGGAGGTAAAAGGCAAACAGAGCGCTGTATTAGGACTGTAGGGGAGAGCATAAGAAAGAATGGATAAGGGCTCCTAAAAACGTGACTTAGACCGGAGTGAACAGGTACACATACCTCTCAGTGGTGGTGCAGGGTATCGGGTATAGGCCCCAGGGAGGAGTGCGTCCGACCGTGGCAATAGACTTATTTATACTAAGGAGCCGTGCATTCCCCATCCGACTTCCTGGATGGTGGAACGCAGTGTGAGGACGGTGAGACGCACGCCGCGCATGCGCAGTGCCACCAGTGCACCGCGCATGCGCGGGGAGCGTCACACACGCCAATGATGTGAGGTGCTGTGGTTGGAAGACGTTAATGAAGGGGCGTGTAACAACCTGACGGTGGGGTGTTGATACAGGCTGGACCGTGGATTGCGTGCAGCGAGGGCGCCGTGCCTGGCTATTGGCACAACGCCCAAGCCGGGCACAGAACACAGGCCAGTGTGTAGGAAGGAATTAACTTTAAGCTATAAAGTCTATGTAAGGCCAAAATTCGTAGTGCACTGAGGTGGACCGGATGATGTGCCACATGATGATACTATATAGTGCATGTGACCAGTAGTAGACGGATGACCAAAAAAAGGTGCTGGTTGGTGCAGGGATCAGGTGGAGGAAAGTGCCTAAAAGAAAAAGAAAAAGAATTAGAATGGGGTTATTAATAGGATCATAATTCTACTACTATACGCCCTCATATTGGAGTTTTACAGTTACATACATACAAGAAACCGAGATACCTAATTAAAGGAAATTAAATGGCATAGTTAGACCTAATAATACCCTAGAAAATTGATTATTATGCAATAAAACACAATGTAATCATGTAAGAAGACCTATAGAATCTTGTGAAAGGAATGGATCATATGTAAAGGAGGTTATAGGCACATATCATGTTCTCGATTGAGACCCCTGGGCTCCAATGTATTGAGGGTGAAAATCCAATAGGATTCTCTTTCCTTAAGGGTACGTATACGATTACCTCCCCTCCTAGGGGGAGGGACATGTTCAAGTACTTGATACTTCAGTTGGGCAATACTATGTCCATATGTGATGAAATGATGCGGGATGGGTAGTAGGATCTGCTTGCACCTAATCGTGGACTTATGCTTACTAATGCGGTCTCGGACATGCTGGGTTGTCTCCCCAACATATCCGAGACTGCACGGGCACTTGATCAAATAAACCACATAAGAGGATTCACAAGTGAAAAATCCATGTATCGGAAAGACGCGACCTGACAAAGGATGGGTAAAAGTGTCCCCCCTGGTAAGATTATTACATTGCACACAATGATGACACGGGAAATTCCCTCTCTTTGGGGTGCCCAAAAATGTTTGTCTCTGTACGGTCTTATTAGAACCAATATCGGCTCTAACTAAATTATCGCGAAGATTCTGTGGTCTTTTATTACAGAACAAAGGGAGTGATTGAAACTCACTCACTTCCGGGTAGGCCTTGCTCAAAAGTGGCCAATGTCTACATATGATGCTCCTAATTAGGGGCGAAAAGGGATGGTAGGTATTAATGCATGAAACCCGTGGAACATCCTTGTTAATGGTAGACCTCTGGGAAGATCTCCTATCTGCAATTTCAAGTGGATACCCCCTTTGAAGAAATTTATTGCACATTTCTGAGGATCTTATATTGCGTTGTGTAGGGTCCGATACAATACGTTCAACACGTTTACGTTGGGAGATGGGGAGTCCCTGTTTCGTGTGACGAGGATGACAACTTGTGTAATGTAACAGGCTATTCCGGTCGGTGGGTTTAACGTACAAATCTGTACTCAAGGTGCCAGCAGATAGCATCACCATAGTGTCCAAAAAGTTGATCTCATGTAGGTCATGATGGATCGTGAAAGTAAGACCCTGTCTGAATGAATTGAGATCAGTAAAAAATCGAGATAAGGTCACAGAGTCCCCCCGCCAGATCATGAATATGTCGTCGATGTATCTTTTCCAGGTTACAGAATGTTCTAACCATAGTGGGTGATTATAAACGTAAACCTCCTCGAAATACGCCATATAGATATTAGCATAAGGGGGCGCTAAATTTGAGCCCATCGCGGTCCCACGTTTCTGTACGTAAAATTGATCTTGGAACAAGAAGAAGTTGTTTTCAAGAACAATACGGAGAAGGTCCAGGCAAAATTTATTCTGTATGGGAGAATAAGAACTATATTTGGACAAAAACCAGTCGACAGCTTGCATCCCTTCCAGGTGTTGGATGCTAGTATACAAACTATTGACGTCAAAGGATACCAGTAGGCACTCAGGAGGTAATACCCCGACCTGTTGTAAGTGTGTCAGAAAATCAGAGGTGTCTTTGAGATAAGATTTGATCTCAGTTATCAGGGGGGTGAGAATTCGTTCCACCGTGATGGCAAGTGGGGACAGAACGGATTCTGTTGACGCTACAATAGGGCGTCCAGGAGGTTGGTTCATATTTTTATGGACCTTAGGTAGCGTGTAAAATACTGGTGTTATGGGGTGTACCTTGATGAGAAACTCCGCCAATTTCTGGTCTATGGTGTTATTAGTAAGATAGAGGTCAACCATGTTCTTAATCAGTCCTTGTATATGAGATGTAGGGTCACGTGGAATGGGACAATAGGTATCAGCATCACTAAGTTGGCTCAATATCTCATTGACGTAATATGTTTTGTCAAGTACCACTATGGCCCCACCTTTATCCGCCGGTTTAATTACGATCTTAGGATTATTTTTCAAATCGGACATTGCCCGGCTCTCCTCTATGGTGAGGTTATGTTTTATCCTAAACTGCCCCTCATCAACTGATTTCAATGTTTGACCAATATCCCTGGAAACCAAGGCAACGTATGTTTCAATCGGATGATAAGACTTAGGCGGGTTAAAGGAGCTGGGAATTCTCAAGTCCAGCTGCTTCAACCGAAACATATTGTCGGGAGTGGATGGAGTTGTCTCAATAGGTGTGTCCCTATCCGTACTGAAATGGGCTTTCAACCTAAGGGTCCTAAAAAACCTCCTCATCTCCTGATCCAATACAAATGTGTTAAAGGATGTAGTGGGACAAAAAGATAAACCTTTTTGCAATACACGTGACTCAGTTACAGATAAATTGTAGGAGGAGATATTATACACTAAGTTAATACCTGAGATCGTGTCTGCACGTGGTAGGTCGGTATGGTTCCTGTGGCCCCTCTTGCTGCGCCGCGTCTTCCTTTTTGATTTGAACGTTGGCCTAAAAAACGGGTTTGTCGAGGAATAAACTGTTCCGTATCTGATCCAGACGATGAGGAATAGCGATTATAGAAAGCTGGTCGCCTGGGGTTGTCCTCTACGAATTGCCACCGGTAGACACGATTCCTGGAATAGTCGTCCTGATCTCTTACAAACTTGGACCTCTTTCGCTCCTGTAAGGTTCTTCTGAATTCGGCTATTGTCTCCTTAGTTTTAGAGTGAATCTTATCCCAGTCCGTGCTGGGATACGGGATACTACGTGGGGATACAGGTAGTTTCACTTTCGTTTTTCTTTTTTCTTATTTTGTTTTGGTCTCACGACCCATTTGGTCACAGTCCATGTGTCATAATAATTCCTATGCCATCTATTTTAGATTCTACCCATCATTATTCACCATTCCAGTTTTGGAATAGGCTCGCATCATCTACATTAGAAACTTTAAGTGCATAAAGTACTGAGGTATATATATGTCCACACTGCTATATTGAACATAGTATGAAGATTGAGATTTTTTCTCATAACTAGGTCTCTATGATTTTTGATATGTGTGCTCATTCTTTTGACTATGTAGGATTACAAGTCTTCCATTTGTACCATATTGGCGATGACGCTATACAATTGAATACACACCATCCTGTTACTCATATGGGTGTGTATCCATTGTGCTTGACTTTGTTTTGGTTATTTCAATTTTATTTTGAATTGTCTTTCAGATGGGCCTTAAGGCAATTTTTCTATTTCCCTTTGTATAAATGTATCCATCATGTTTTTGAAAAAGAAAAATTCTTGCATGTGCATCATGATCATTTCATTTATTGTACTATTATATACTGCACTATTATGTTGTACTTTGTACTGATCACATGTTTATATGATTTTGTAACCCCCTATGATCTTAGATAATCATGTCCATGATTAAGACCTAAAAATAAGGTCGAAACGTCGGACGATTCATCATCTTTTTGCACTAATAAAGAATTTTCAGCATTCCAAGGAGTCTTTTTTTCTCATCTTATTGATCACTATAGTGTGCCAGAGCTAAGTTTATTATATTGACTTTTATTTTTTCTGAGCACCTACTGTATACACAGTGAGCCAGACATATTCTATTACAAGGATCCTAGGTCAGGGAATAGCTTTAGGAAACCCAGCAATTATCCTGTGGAGGATAGTGTCTTCACGAATTGTCCCCAAGAAGCTCAGAGATCGGGGGCACTAGCGCAACGAGGGGTATAGGGCTTTCCAATCCATGCAGCCTGCAAAAATCCCAAGCGTGAGCCCCTGAGAGCACAGCTCCACTACCAACAAGTAGGGTGCGGGACCCGGACAGCTTTAAGCCAACGGGTCACCAGAACAATCCAAAATTTGTGCACAGAGGCAGGCTCCGGACTATCCGTCAGTACCAGAGGAGACGCGGACACCCGGACGAGCTCCCTCAAGAGGGCAGCGGCACCCAGAGACTTGGTTTACCATTGTGTCAGAGTCTACTTTGCGGTCGCAGCACTACCAACACTGCCTGAGTGAGTACACTGTCCTCCCCTGCTTCCAATCAGCACCACGCTCCCCTGCACCTCCACCATCATGAGTCCTGGGGCACCCCCTACCCATGGAGGGAACGTCATCTGGCTGCCCCACTCCATCTCCCCCGGGTACTCCCATCGGCAGTGGCGGTACTCTCCTTACCGCGAACCACGGGTGGCGTCACAAACTCTAATCCCCTGTAAATACCCCCTATTCATTTGAAGTGGCGGCGAGCCCCCGGGTCCGGAGACCCTCGAGCCACGATAACCCCCGGATCCGAGCGGTTCGACCGCTGCAGGGGCTGCACAGTAACATTGCGATGGGCAAGGTACTTCAAGTTTTGGAGATGACAACAGGCTCTCTGCAGATGGCTCTGCTCTCCACCATTCCAGGTTCCTTGAAAGTTATCCAGAGTGTCTTGGGGCTTTTAATAATAGAGGATTGTGCAATAATACTAAGACTTTGGAAATCAGCAGCGGTCACTACTAATGGGGGAATGGGCGTCTGAGCTGCATCCTTTGATGCTTACGGAAGAAATAGTAAGAAAAGATACTGTCCGTTCTGACAAGTTCTATGAATCTTAGGTAATGTGGATTCCGTTCTGGTACTGACAATTTTCTTTGCTGAGGATTGTTTGGGCCTTGGACAAATGTCATGTATAGTGACGTCCTACTGGTTGATAGTGGTGTAAAAAGATTGTGCTCCACTGCTTCGCTCGTGTATGCTGCGCCTGACTGCAGTGACAGGATTGCGGCACCATCTCGGTGCCAATGGGTTTCCATGACAGCTGTCCGCCATCTTGGTGCCTCTGTGAAGCCCAAGCTGAAGTTTCTGTATTTCTGTATCCTGACATGTAAAATGTGTATAGCCTGTCAGACCCTTATCTGTTACTTTAATATGTTGGCGCTATAGAAATACAATGTATTACTATTAACACACAATGAAAATGATGCCCAAATAAATAATAGTGGAATTGCATTTTTTTTTATCTTACTTCAAATTTTTTACACACACAATTTTTGGTAAAATGAAAACTCTATAAGGGTACTTTCACACCTCCGGTTTTTCTTCTGCGGCACAATCCGGCACTTTGCAGGAAAATCGCAACCGGTTTTTTTTGCTGCCGGTTGCGATTTTCCTGCATAGACTTTAATTAGTGCCGCATTGTGCCGCATGGCCTTGCGTTCCATCCGGTTTTTGCCGCATGCGGCAGATTTAGCCGATGCGGCGGCCGGATGGAACGTTGCCTGGCACGTTTTTTCGTGCGGCTAAAAAAACCGCATCGCGCCGCATTCGGCCGATGCGGCGCATCTCTCAATGCATGCCTATGGCGGCCGGATGCGGCTCGATGCGGCAAATACCTCATCCAGCCGCCGCATGCGGTTTTTGCCACTGCGCATGCTCAGTAGCATGCCGCAAGCGGCAAAAACCGGGCGGGCCGCATGGGAAAAACTTATGCAAAGGATGCGGTGTTTTCACCGCATCCGTTGCATAGCTTGCACAGCCGGATTGAGCCGCAGGGCTCAAGCCGGATGTGTGAAAGTAGCCTAAGAGCTCCAATTGTCTGCAAGAAACAAGGCCACACAGGGGTGTTTCAGAGAGAAAGGACACGTTACATCTCTCTGAAGAAGGGGAAGAAAAACGCAGAGATAATTGCTGCATGGGGTTAATAACATTACATATTTTTCCACGATGCTGAAGTTGGTTTCTTATTCGTCCAGTTTCTTTTTCGGGACTGAAGTTGGTTTCTTATTCATCAGTTTCTTATTCGGCAATTTAGTATTTTCAGTTTTTTACACATTTAACAACAAAAATAACACATCACAATAATAAAATACAATGCACTGATGTGCCCTAATTAGAGATACACTCAAAATCTGCTGCGAAAATTCTAAAACTGACAAAAAATGGGCATCAAAGTGGGCACCGAAGTATGTTAGTGAAAGGGTTAAATGGCTTTGGGCCACTGATCTAACACCACAATTGCAAATATAGTGACAAGCTAATTAAACTCAATTTACTCCAGCCTGGCCCAAAGGGGTTCCGGGCATCAGAATTGGCCTCAGAGTGGGCACACAGCCAATTTTCACAGATTTGAAAAAGTAACTGGTGTTTTTGAGGAGTTAAATGGCTTTGGGCCACTGATCTCACACCACATCTACATACCTAGTGATGCCACACATAAAATTCAGATCACTCCAGCCTGGCCCAAACAGGTTCTGGGCATCAGAACTGGCATCAAACTGAGCAAAACCTCAGTTTTCACAGATTTGAAGAAGTAACTGGTGTTTTTAAGGTGTTAAATGGCTTTGGGCCACTTATCTCACACCACATTTACATACCTATTGATGCCCCACATCAAATTCAGATCACTGCAGTCTGACCCAAAGGCGTTCTGGGCATCAGAACTGGCATCAAAGTGGGCAAAACCCCAGTTTTCACAAATTTGAATACTTAACTGGTGTTTTTGAGGCGTTAAATGGTTTTGTGCCACTGATCTTAGACGACATTTACATAGCTAGTGATGCCACACATCAAATTCAGATCACTCCAGCCTGGCCCAAAGGGATTCTGGGCATCCGAACTGGCATCAAAGTGGGCAAAACCCCAGTTTTCACAGATTTGAATAAGTAACTGGTGTTTTTAAGGGGTTAAAAGGCTTTGGGCCACTGATCTCAAACCACATTTACATACCTAGTCATGCCCCACATCAAATTCAGATCACTGCAGCCTGGCCCAAAGGCGTTCTGGGCATTCGAACTGGCATCAAAGTGGGCAAAACCCCAGTTTTCACAGATTTGAATAAGTAATTGGTGTTTTTGAGAGGTTAAATGGCTTTGGGCCACTGATCTAACACCACATCTACATACCTGGTGATGCCCCACATCAAACTCAGATCACTCCAGCCTGGCCCAAACAGGTTATGGGCATCAGAACTGGCATCAAAGTGGGAAAATGGCCAGTTTTCACAGATTTGAATAAGTAACTGGTGTTTTTGAGAGGTTAAATGGCTATGGGCCACTGATCTCACACCACATTTACATACCTAGTGATGCCACACATCATATTTAGATCACTACAGGCTGGCCCAAAGGGGTTCTGTGCATCAGAACTGGCATCGAAGTGGGCAAAACCCCACTTTTGACAGATTTTAATTAGTAACTGCTGTTTTTGAGGGGTTAAATGGCCTTGGCCACTGATCTCACACAACATTTACATACCTAATGAAGCCAAACATCAAATTCAGATCACTCCAGCCTGCCCCAAAGGGGTTCTGGGCATCAAAACTGGCATCAAAGTGGCAAAAGCTCAGTTTTCACAGATTTGAATAAGTAACTGGTGTTTTTGAGGCGTTAAATGGCTTTGGGCCACTGATCTCACACCACATTTACACACCTAGTGATGCCACACATCAAATTCAGATCACTTAAGCCTGGCCCAAAAAGGTTCTGGACATCAGAACTGGCATCAAAGTGGGCACACAGCCAATTTTCACAGATTTGAATAAGCAACTGGTGATTTTGAGGGGTTAAATGGCTTTAGGCCACTGATCTCACACCCCATTTACATACCTAGTGATGCCCCACATCAAATTCAGATCACCCCAGTCTGGCCCAAAAAGGTTCTGGACATCTGAACTGGCATCAAAGTGGGCAAAACCCCAGTTTTCACAGATTTTAATAAGTAACTGGTGTTTTTGAGGGGTTAAATGTCTTTGGGCCACTAATCTCACACTACATTTACATACCTAGTGATGCCACACATCAAATTCAGATCTCACCACCCTGGCCCAAATAGATTCTGGACATCAGAACTGGCATCAAATTGGGCAAAACCCCAGTTTTCACAGTATTGAATAAGTAACTGGTGTTTTTGAGAGGTTAAATGTCTTTGGGCCACTGATCTCACACCACATTTACATACCTAGTGATGCCACACATCAAATTCAAATCTCGACACCCTGGCCCAAACAGGTTCTGGACATCAGAACTGGCATCAAATTGGGCAAAACCCCAGTTTTCACATATTTAAATAAGTAACTGGTGTTTTTAAGGGGTTAAATAGCTTTGGGCCACTGATCTCACACCACATTTAAATACCTAGTGATGCCCCACATCAAACTCAGATCACTCATGTGACGGGGTGTACAGCAGAGCAAGGAGAGACAACAGGCCGAGGATGATCCAACAGGTTTACTAACAGGAATACAGGAACAGCACACGACAAGTCCAAATAAAACAGATTCGGGGGCACCTCCCGATAATCCAAAGTGCCAGATCACGACGTAATAGTCCTTTTCAGAGTCCCAGAAGTCCCACACAATCCACTGGACGGCGAGATCTGTCCGCAGAATCAGATCTCGCTCCCTTCCTCTTCAAAGCTCAGCTCCCAACTGCACTTAGAAACAGGAGTGTATTGTCTGAGCTCGTGGGCCCGCCCCTCAAGGGTAGGGGTCTATGCAATGGTTGGGCCCACTAGAAGATTCTAGAAGGTTGGCTCCGAGATGTCTACAGGTTTGTGTAGTTGGGGTTATCCACTGCTTACGAAACAATGGGACGTTCCCCTGGCTGTGTGGACAAGAGATAATTGCATTATGGGCCCAGAGACACAGGAGATGGGGGGAAGGTATGGTTACTTACATCCCAAGACATTTCAAAGTGTTCAGTAAGTACAACCAAAGGAAAGTTACATCACATTCTGACATAGTATTACAGCAAATACAGTGAGAAGGTAAAATACATTACATGGCATCTTATACAAAAAATATGGGATGGAGAAAAGCACATACATCATGACAATCCCTTTCCCTCCCAACTTGTGTACGTACTAGGGACCTCTACAGGTCGCTGGTTAAGTACATGCAGGCATGGCTGACAGGACTCAAGGCTCCTCTTGCCTGGACAGTCCATCTGCATTTTGGTGTTGGCTGCCTCTTCTATACTGTATGGTAAAGTTATAGGGCTGCAGAGCCAGGCTCCATCGTAATAAGCGTCCATTGTCCCCAGAGACTCTGTTCAGCCAGGTGAGGGAATTGTGATCAGTAACCACAGTAAATTCTCGCCCATACAGATACGGCCTTAGTTTCCTAAGGGCCCACACTACAGCCAGACATTCTTTTTCAACAGTTGCATAGGCCACTTCTCGGTCCAGCAGTTTCCGGCTGAGATAGGCAATGGGGTGTTCGTCCCCAGCTGCATTCACCTGGCTGAGGACAGCTCCCAGTCCATAAGAAGAGGCGTCCGTTTGCACAATGAATCTCCTCTTGTAGTCTGGAGCAGCCAGGACAGGATCGCAGATCAGAGCGTCCTTCAGCCGGTTAAAAGCCTCATCACAGGCTGGAGTCCAGATCACCAGCCGGGGCATTGTTTTCTTGGTCAGGTCGGTAAGAGGCTTGGCCACAGTGCTGAAATGAGAAACAAATTTTCGGTAATAACTGGCAGTGCCCAGAAAAGCCATAACTTGTTTCTTAGTTTGGGGTATAGGCCAGTCTCTAATAGCCTGGATTTTGGCAGGCTCAGGACGGAGCTTCCCTCCTCCCACTCGATGCCCTAGGTACTGGACTTCACCCATCCCCAATTGTCATTTATCGGGTCGAATGGTTAGGCCGGCTGCAAGAATCAGGTCCAGAATAACGGCTACTTGATGCAGATGTTCCTCCCATGTGTGGCTGAAGACGGCGATATCATCCAAGTAGGCACAAGCAAAGTCACCACATCCCCGGAGGATCTGGTCCACCATTCTCTGGAAGGTGACTGGGGCATTTTTCATTCCAAAAGGCATGCTTAGAAATTCATACAAACCAAAGGGGGTTATAAAAGCGGACCGTTCTCTCCCTTCCTCCGTTAGCGGGATCTGCCAGTATCCCTTACTGAGATCCAAGGTAGTGACATATCGGGACCCAGCCAGTCGGTCTAGAAGTTCGTCAATACGAGGCATTGGGTAAGGATCGCTGACGGTATGGTCGTTTAGTCGCTGATAGTCCACACAAAATCGAGTACTCCCATCCTTCTTGGGTACTAACACCACAGGGGAGGCCCAAGGGCTATGGGAGGCCTGGATTACCCCAAGCTGTAACCTCTCCTCCAGTTCGTGCTGCATGGTGTTTTGAACTGATTCAGGTACCCGGTAAGGAGTCTGTTATATGGGACGGATGCCCTGAGTGTCCACAGGATGTTGGGTGACGGTGGTTCGACCTGGTTGGGATGAGAAAGCAGCCCGTCTCTGTTGAAGCACTTCCAGCATCTGGATTTTCTGTAAGGAATCCAGGTGATCTCCCAGGGGAACCTGTTTCACAGTGGATGGGGCTCTCGCTGCTTCCACGAGATCAGGTAGAGAGTCCTCATCCTCTTGACCATCTTCTGAAACCAACCGTCAGCTTGCTATCGTTGGAATGTTTCGGTCATGGTACTCCTTAATCATATTCACATGGACAGTCTTTTGCCTTAGCCCCTGATCATCTAAAGCAAGAAGGTAATTGGTATCATTCAGTTTTCTGAGAACCCGGAAGGGACCCTCCCATGTGGTCTGCAGTTTATTCTGCCGATGGGGAACAATCATTAAGACTTGTTGTCCTTCTACAAACTCCCGATAGCGTGCTTTACGGTCATACCATGTCTTCTGTCTGGTTTGAGCCATACGCAAATGACTCTGGGCAAAACTAGCAAGTTGGGCCAGGGTTTCTCGCAGCTTTCGGACATAAGGGACAACAGGGGCTCCTGTATCTTCAACTTGCCCCTCCCAGTATTCCTTGAGCAGGGTTAAGGGTCCTCGGACCTTTCTTCCATAGAGTAGTTCAAAGGGGGAGAACCCAGTGGACTCATGGGGAACTTCCTGATAGGCAAACAAGAGATGGGGTAGGTACTTCTCCCAGTCTGAATCTCGGTCCGTGAAGGCCCTCAGCATATTCTTCAGAGTGCCATTGAATCATTCACAAAGTCCATTTGTTTGGGGATGATACGGGGTCGTTCGGACCGCTCGAAATCCACAGGTGCACCACAGACACTGGACCAACTCTGAAATGAACTGGGAGCCTTGGTCCGACAAGATCTCACTGGGGAATCCTACTCTGGTAAAAATAATAACCAAGGCCTCGGCCACCTTGGCTGCAGAAATAGTTGACAAGGCCACGGCTTCTGGATATCGGGTGGCATATTCCAGAACAGTGAGAATGTACTGCTTTCCAGATTTACTTGGTTTAGCCAGAGGTCCAATGATATCAACAGCTACTTTTTGAAAGGGTTCTTCAATTATAGGGAGCGGTTGCAGGGGTGCCTTTGGGTGATCTCCGGGTTGCCCTCTACACTGACATATATGACAAGTTTGGCAGTAATGCGCCACTGCTTGGGAAATCCCCGGCCAATAAAAAGTTTGAGTCAATCGTCTCTCGGTGCGGGTTTTGCCTTGATGGCCAGCAGTAGGAATGTCATGAGCTAGGTGTAATAGGGGAATTCTGTACTTCTGAGGAACAATCAGCTGTTTGCTATAAGTCCAGGGCTTATCTAGGGAGTCGGCATTGGCAACCCGATACAGAAGTCCATTTTCTCTGATAATTCTTTCTCCGTTCTCCCCTAGCTGCCCTATTTCAGCTCGAGCTCTAAAACTAGCAACGGTGGGGTCAGTCTCTACTTCTTGTCTAAACTGAACTTTATCCCAAGTAACATTAATATTATCCCCACAAGAAGAATCACTCACCGGCTGTAATGACAGTTCCGGTGGCCTCCTTTCCATGGATGGGTTGTACACGTCCACATGGGCTGCTCTCTTGGCTTGACTTCTGGTTACCGCACCGACAAAGTGGCAATGAAGATTCCCCACATCATTTCCTAGAAGGACGTCTGCAGGGAGGCCGCGCATCACACCGACCACACATTGTTTGGCCCCAAAGCCATAATCCAGGGTCACACTCGCTCTTGGAATATATCTCTGGGTACCTCCTGCCAGTTCAGTGGCAATTCCTGGTCCCTTTTGAATTGCTTCTGGTGGAATTACTCGGGGATCGGCTATGGTGAGGAAAGCCCCAGTGTCACGGAAGCCAACAACTTTTTGGCCATCTCCTCCTCGTACCACACAACCCACTGACTTTTTTGGGTATTTACCTCCGGCTGCCGTCTTTTTTCCGTTTGCTAGGAGGATCCTTCCTCAGCGTCATTTTGCGAGCAAACTCCTTCCAACGCCTCAATCAGCTGCTCCTTGGAGAGTCCCATGTAGCTGACTCCCAGTACACGGGCCATTGTTTGTAGGTTCACCGCAGTCCAGTTCTTGTACTCTGAGGTTCTGGTTCCAGCTGTTGATGGGCCGTTGTAGTCCATTCCTTCTGCTCTGATCCCACTGCTGCCACCTGTTTGTGACGGGGTGTACAGCAGAGCAAGGAGAGACAACAGGCCGAGGATGATCCAACAGGTTTACTAACAGGAATACAGGAACAGCACACGACAAGTCCAAATAAAACTGATTCGGGGGCACCTTCCGATAATCCAAAGTGCCAGATCACGACGTAATAGTCCTTTTCAGAGTCCCAGAAATCCCACACAATACACTGGACGGCGAGATCTGTCCGCAGAATCAGATCTCGCTCCCTTCCTCTTCAAAGCTCCGCTCCCAAATGCACTTAGAAACAGGAGTGTATTGTCTGAGCTCGTGGGCACGCCCCTCAAAGGTAGGGGTCTATGCAATGGTTGGGCCCACTAGAAGATTCTAGAAGGTTGGCTCCGAGATGTCTACAGGTTTGTGTAGTTGGCGTTATCCACTGCATACGAAACAATGGGAAGTTCCCCTGGCTGTGTGGACAAGAGATAATTGCATTATGGGCCCAGAGACACAGCAGATGGGGGGAAGGTATGGTTACTTACATCCCAAGACATTTCAAAGTGTTCAGTAAGTACAACCAAAGGAAAGTTACATCACATCCTGACATAGTATTACAGCAAATACAGTAAGAAGGTAAAATACATCACATGGCATCTTATACAAAAAAATTGGGATGGAGAAAAGCACATACATCATGACAAGTCCAGCCTGGCATAAACAGGTTCTGGGAATCAGAACTGGCATCAAAATGGGCAAAACCCCAGTTTTCACAGATTTGAAAAAGTAACTGGTGTTTTTGAGGGGTCAAATGGCTTTGGGCCACTGATCTCACACCACATTTACATACCTAGTGATGCCACACATCAAATTTAGATAAATCCAGCCGGGTCCAAAGGGGTTCTGGACATCAAAACTGGCATCAAAGTGGGCAAAACCCCAGTTTTCACAGATTTGAATAAGTAACTGGTGTTTTTGAGGGGTTAAATGGCTTTCGGCCACTAATCTAACAACACATTTACATACCTAGTAATACCCAACATCAAACTCAGATCACTTCAGCCTAGCCCAAACAGGTTGTGGACATCAGAACTGGCATCAAAGTGGGCACACAGCCAATTTTCACAGAGTTGAATAAGTAACTGGGGATTTTGAGGGGTTAAATGGCTTTGGGCCACTGATCTCACACCACATTTACATACCTAGTGATGCCACACATCAAATTCAGATCACTCTAGCCTGGCCCAAAAAGGTTCTGGGTATAAGAACTGGCATCAAACTGAGTAAAACCCCAGTTTTCACAGATTTGAATTAGTAACTGGTCTTTTTTAGGGGTTAAATGGCTTTGGGCCACTGATCTCACACCACATTTACATAGCTAGTGATGCCACACATCAAATTCAGATCACTCCAGCCTGGCCCAAAGGGGTTCTGGGCATCATAACTGGCATCAAAGTGGGCAAAACCCCAGTTTTCACAGATTTGAATAAGTAACTGGTGTTTTTAAGGGGTAAATGGCTTTGGGCCACTGATCTCACACCCCATTTACATACCTAGTGATGCCACACAATTCAGATCACTCCAGCCTGGCCCAAACAGGTTCTGGGCATCAGAACTGGCATCAAAGTGGGCAAAACCCCAGTTTTCACAGATTTGAATAAGTAACTGGTGTTTTTGAGGGGTTAAATGGCTTTGGGCCACTGATCTCACACCCCATTTACATACCTAGTGATGGCTCACATCAAATTCAGATCACTGCAGCCTGGCCCAAAGGCGTTCTGGGCATCAGAACTGGCATCAAAGTGGGCAAATGGGCAGTTTTCACAGATTTAAATAAGTAACTGGTGTTTTTGAGGGGTTAAATGGCTTTGGGCCACTGATCTCACACCACATTTACATACATAGTGATGCCACACATCAAATGCAGATCACTCCAGCTTAGCCCAAACAGGTTCTGGGCATTAGAACTGGCATCAAAGTGGTCAAAACCACAGTTTTCACAGATTTGAATAAGTAATTGGTGTTTTTGAGGGGTTAAATGACTTTGGGCCACTGATTTAACACCACATTTACATAGCTAGTGATGCCACACATCAAATTAAGATCAGTTCAGCCTGGCCCAAAGGGGTTCTGGGCATGACAACTGGCATCAAAGTGGGCAAAACCCAGTTTTCTCAGAAATGAATAAGTAACTGGTGTTTTTGAGCTAATAAATGTCTTTGGGCCACTAATCTCACACTAAATTTACATACCTAGTGATGCCACACGTCAAATTCAGATCTCACCACCCTGGCCCAAACAGATTCTGGACAGCAGAACTGGCATCAAATTGGGCAAATCCCCAGTTTTCACAGATTTGAATAAGTAACTGGTGTTTCTGAGGGGTTAAATGTCTTTGGGCCACTGATCTCACACCACATTTACATTCCTAGTGATGCCACACATCAAACTCAGATCACTCCAGCCTGGCATAAACAGGTTCTGGGCATCAGAACTGGCATCAAAATGGGCAAAAGCCCAGTTTTCACAGATTTGAATAAGCAACTGGTGTTTTTGAGGGGTTAAATGGCTTTGGACCACTGATCTCACACAACATTTACATACCCAGTGATTCTACACATAAAATTCAGATCACTTCAGCCTGGCCCAAACAGGTTCTGGGCATCAGAACTGGCATCAAAGTGGGCAAAAGCCCAGTTTTCACAGATTTGAATAAGTAACTGGTGTTTTTGAGGGGTTAAATGTCTTTGGGCCACTGATCTCACACAACATTTACATACCCAGTGATTCTACACATAAAATTCAGATCACTTCAGCCTGGCCCAAACAGGTTCTGGGCATCAGAACTGGCATCAAAGTGGGCAAAACCCCAGTTTTCACAGATTTGAATAAGCAACTGGTGTTTTTGAGGGGTTAAATGGCTTTGGGCCACTGATCTCACACAACATTTACATACCCAGTGATTCTACACATAAAATTCAGATCACTTCAGCCTGGCCCAAACAGGTTCTGGGCATCAGAACTGGCATCAAAGTGGGCAAAACCCCAGTTTTCACAGATTTGAATAAGTAACTGGTGTTTTTGAGGGGTTAAATGTCTTTGGGCCACTGATCTCACACCACATTTACATACTTAGTGATGCCACACATCAAATTCCGATCTCGACATCCTGGCCCAAACAGCTTCTGGACATCAGAACTGGCATCAAATTGGGCGAAACCCCAGTTTTCACATATATAAATAAGTAACTGGTGTTTTTAAGGGGTTAAATAGCTTTGAACCACTGATCTCACACCACATTTACATACCTAGTGATGCCACACATCAAATTCAGATCACTCCAGCCTGGCATAAACAGGTTCTGGGCATCAGAACTGGCATCAAAATGGGCAAAAGCCCAGTTTTCACAGATTTGAATAAGTAACTGGTGTTTTTGACAGGTTAAATGGATTTGGGACACTGATCTCACACCACACTTACATACCTAGTGATGCCACACATCAAATTTAGATCACTCCAGCCTGGCCCAAACAGGTTCTGGGCATCAGTACTGGCAACAAACTGAGTAAAACCCCAGTTTTCATAGATTTGAATTAGTAACTCGTCTTTTTTAGCGATTAAATGACTTTGGGCCACTGATCTGACACCAGATTTACATACCTAGTGATGCCACACATCAAATTCAGATCACTCCAGCCTGGCCCAAACAAGTTCTGGGTATTAGAACTGGCATCAAAGTGGGCAAAACCCCAGTTTTCACAGATTTGAATAAGTAACTGGTGTTTTTGAGAGGTTAAATGGCTTTGGGCCAGTGATCTCACACCACATTTACATACCTAGTGATGCCAAACATCAAATTCAGATCACTCCAGCTTGGCTCAAACAGGTTCTGGGCATCAGAACTGGCATCAAAGTGGGCAAAACCCCAGTTTTCACAGATTTGAATTAGTAACTGGTCTTTTTTAGGGCTTAAATGACTTTGGGTCACTGATCTCACACCATATTTTCTTACCCAGTGATGCCACACATCAAATTCAGATCTCTCCAGCCTGGCCCAAACAAGTTCTGGGTATTAGAACTGGCAACAAACTGAGTAAAACCCCAGTTTTCATAGATTTGAATTAGTAACTCGTCTTTTTTAGGGATTAAATGACTTTGGGCCACTATTCTGACACCAGATTTACATACCTAGTGATGCCACACATCAAATTCAGATCACTCCAGCCTGGCCCAAACAGGTTCTGGGTATTAGAACTGGCATCAAAGTGGGCAAAACCCCAGTTTTCACAGATTTGAATAAGTAACTGGTGTTTTTGAGAGGTTAAATGGCTTTTGGCCAGTGATCTCACACCACATTTACATACCTAGTGATGCCAAACATCAAATTCAGATCACTCCAGCTTGGCTCAAACAGGTTCTGGGCATCAGAACTGGCATCAAAGTGGGCAAAACCCCAGTTTTCACAGATTTGAATTAGTAACTGGTCTTTTTTAGGGCTTAAATGACTTTGGGTCACTGATCTCACACCATATTTACTTACCCAGTGATGCCACACATCAAATTCAGATCTCTCCAGCCTGGCCCAAACAAGTTCTGGGTATTAGAACTGGCAACAAACTGAGTAAAACCCCAGTTTTCATAGATTTGAATTAGTAACTCGTCTTTTTTAGGGATTAAATGACTTTGGGCCACTGATCTGACACCAGATTTACATACCTAGTGATGCCACACATCAAATTCAGATCACTCCAGCCTGGCCCAAACAGGTTCTGGGCATTAGAACTGGCATCAAAGTGGGCAAAACCACAGTTTTCACAGATTTAAATAAGTAACTGGTGTTTTTGAGGGGTTAAATGGCTTTGGGCCACTGATTTCATACCTTATTTACATACGTAGTGATGCCACACATCAAATTCAGATCACTCCAGCTTGGCCCAGACAGGTTCTGGGCATTAGAACTGGCATCAAAGTGGGCAAAACCACAGTTTTCACAGATTTGAATACGTAACTGGTGTTTTGGAGGGGTTAAATGGCTTTGGGCCACTTATCTCACACCCCATTTACATACCTAGTGATGCCGCACATCAAATTTAGATCACTGCAGCCTGGCCCAAAGGCGTTCTGGGCATCAGAACTGGCATCAAAGTGGGCAAAACCACAGTTTTCACAGATTTGAATAAGTAATTGGTGTTTTTGAGAGGTTAAATGGCTTTGGGCCACTGATCTAACACCACATCTACATACCTAGTGATGCCCCACATCAAACTCAATTCACTCCAGCTTGGCCCCTACAGGTTATGGGCATCAAAGTGGCAAAAGCTCAGTTTTCACAGATTTGAATAAGTAACTGGTGTTTTTGAGGCGTTAAATGGCTTTGGGCCACTGATCTCACACCACATTTACACACCTAAGGATGCCACACATCAAATTCAGATCACTTCAGCCTGGCCCAAACAAGATGTGGACATCAGAACTGGCATCAAAGTGGGCACACAGCCAATTTTCACAGATTTGAATAAGCAACTGGTGATTTTGAGTGGTTAATTGGCTTTGGGCCACTGATCTGACACCACGTTTAGATACCTAGTGATGCCCCACATCAAATTCAGATCACTTAAGTCTGGCTTAAACAGGTTCTGGGTATCAGAACTGGCATCAAAATGGGCAAATGGCCAGTTTTCACAGATTTGAATAAGTTACTAGTGTTTTTGAGGGGTTAAATGGCTTTGGGCCACTGATCTCACACCACATTTACTTACCCAGTGATGCCACACATCAAATTCATATCACCCCAGCCTGGCTCAACTGGGCTCTGTACAGGGCCGGCTCCAGGTTTTTGTGGCCCCTGGGCGAAAGTGTCTCAGTGGGCACCATCCACACATAGACATGCACAGATTCATACACACAGGCATACGTACACACACATATTTAAAGAGAAATTCACAAAAACACATATAAATAGACATAAATCTATACTCAGTCATATACATACACAGATACAGATTATACATACACACACAGACACATTAGAGATATTTCTAATATTGGGATGGTGGCGACAGACTCATTCACATCTCCCACTTGTCTCCATCCAGCTCCTCCTGGGCATGTGTCTGTGCCACGCTGATTGGTGGCCGTCACTATCAGACATGCCCGCACATAAAGTACACTGCCACTGCTGTATATACATCACAAGAGAGGCTGGGGACAGACACATTACTAGGGGGCATACATATTACTGAGGAAAGGGGTATACAGCAATGGAGGGGCATACAGCTCCAGCGTAGGGCATACAGCTGTAGAAAGGGGCAGTGGCTCTGGGGTAGGAGGGACAAACAGCTCTGAGGTGGGGGGGTGACATGCATCTCCGGGGGTATTCAACTCTGGGGTGGGGGGGTGACATACAACTCTTAAAGGTATACAACACTGGGGTGGGGGGACATACAGCTCTGAGGGGGTATACATCACCGTGGTGGAGGGGACATACAACTCTTGGGGCATAGTAGTATGCAGCCCCCATATTTCTCCATATAGTGTTACGAAGCCCCCATAGTCCTCCATATTGTATTATGTAGCCCCCATGTAGTATTATGCAGCCCCCATATTGCACAATGCAGCCACCATATGGCACTATGTAGCCCCCATATAGCACTATGCAGCGCCCATATGGCACTATGCAGCCCCCCTATGGCACTATGCAGCCCCCAGATGGCACTATACAGCACCCATATGGCACTATGCAACCCCCATATGGCACTATGCAACCCCCATATGGCACTATGCAACCCCTATATGGCACTATGCAACCCCCATATAGCACTATGCAACCCCCATATAACATTAAGCAGCCCCCATATAGCACAGTGCAGAGCCAGATAGCATTAGGCATCCTCATGTAGTATACAGCCCGCATATAGCAC
Source organism: Anomaloglossus baeobatrachus (assembly GCF_048569485.1). Lineage (NCBI taxonomy): Eukaryota > Metazoa > Chordata > Amphibia > Anura > Aromobatidae > Anomaloglossus > Anomaloglossus baeobatrachus. Next base: position 108,214,019 of record NC_134360.1, read on the forward strand.
AATGCAGACCCAGATAGCATTAGGCATCCTCTTGTAGTATACAGCCCGCATATAGCACAATGCAGACCCAGATAGCATTAGACATCCTCATGTAGTATACAGCCCGCATATAGCACAATGCAGACCCAGATAGCATTAGGCACCCTCATGTAGTATACAGCCCGCATATAGCACAATGCAGACCCAGATAGCATTAGGCATCCTCATGTAGTATACAGCCCGCATATAGCACAATGCAGACCCAGATAGCATTAGACATCCTCATGTAGTATACAGCCCGCATATAGCACAATGCAGACCCAGATAGCATTAGGCATCCTCATGTAGTATACAGCCCGCATATAGCACAATGCAGACCCAGATAGCATTAGGCATCCTCATGTAGTATACAGCCCGCATATAGCACAATGCAGACCCAGATAGCATTAGGCATCCTCATGTAGTATACAGCCCGCATATAGCACAATGCAGACCCAGATAGCATTAGACATCCTCATGTAGTATACAGCCCGCATATAGCACAATGCAGACCCAGATAGCATTAGGCACCCTCATGTACACTGTGTGCAGAATTATTAGGCAAATGAGTATTTTGATCACATGATATTTTTTATACATGTTGTCCTACTCCAAGCTGTATAGGCTTGAGAGCCAACTACCAATTAAGTAAATCAGGTGATATGCATCTGTGTAATGAGGAGGGGTGTGGTTTAATGACATCAACACCCTATATAAGGTGTGCTTAATTATTAGGCAACTTCCTTTCCTTTGGCAAAATGGGTCAGAAGAGAGATTTGACGGGCTCTGAAAAGTCCAAAATTGTGAGATATCTTGCAGAGGGATGCAGCAGTCTTGAAATTGCCAAACATTTGAAGTGTGATCACCGAAAAATCAAGCGTTTCATGGCAATTAGCCAACAGGATCGCAAGAAGCATGTTGGTCAAAAAAGTATCAAAATAACTGCCCAGGAATTGAGGAAAATCAAGCGTGAAACTGTCAAGATGCCATTTGCCACCAGTTTGGCCATATTTTAGAGCTGCAATGTTACAGGAGTATCAAAAAGCACAAGGTGTGCCATACTCAGGGACATGGCCAGGGAAGGAAGGCTGAAAAACCACCATCTTTGTACAAGAAACATAAAATAAAACGTCAAGACTGGTCCAAAAAATATCTTAAGACTGATTTCTCAAAGGTTTTATGGACTGAGGAAATGAGAGTGACTCTTGATGGGCCAGTTGGATGGGCCAGAGGCTGGATCAGTAAAGGGCAGAGAGCTCCACTCCGACTCAGACGCCAGCAAGGTGGAGGTGGGGTACTGGTATGGGCTGGTATCATCAAAGATGAACTTGTGGGACCTTTTCGGGTTGAGGATGGAGTGAAGCTCAACTCTCAGACCTACTGTCAGTTTCTGGAAGACAACTTCTTCAAGCAGTGGTACAGGAAGAAGTTGGTATCGTTCAAGAAAAACATGATTTCATGCAGAACAATGCTCCATCACATGCATCCAACTACTCCACAGCGTGGCTGGCCAGTAAAGGTCTAAAAGATGAAAAAATAATGACATGGCCCCCTTGTTCACCTGATTTGAACCCCATAGAGAACCTGTGGTCCCTCTTAAAATGTGAGATCTACAGGGAGGGAAAACAGTACACCTCTCGGAACAGTGTCTGGGAGGCTGTGGTGGCTGCTGCACGCAATGTTGATCGTAAACAGATCAAGCAACTGACAGAATCTATGGATGGTAGGCTGCCGAGTGTCATCAGAAAGAAAGGTGGCTATATTGGTCACTAATTTTTTGGGGTTTTGTTTTTGCATGTCTGAGTCTGAAATGTTTATTTCTAAATTTTGTGCAGTTATATTGGTTTACCTGGTGAAAATAAACAAGTGAGATGGGAATATATTTGGTTTTTATTAAGTTGCCTAATAATTCTGTACAGTAATAGTTACCTGCAAAAACAGATATCCTCCTAAGATAGCCAAATCTGAAAAAAACCCACTCCAACTTCCAAAAATATTAAGCTTTGATGTTTATGAGTCTTTTGGGTTGACTGAGAACATAGTTGTTGATCAATAATAAAAAAAATCCTCTAAAATACAACTTGCCTAATAATTCTGCACACGATGTAGTATACAGCCCCCATAGTTGCCTGGCCACAGTGATTAATACATACTCACTTTTCCTCGTTCCCCCGCTGCTCCGGTCTCCTCAGCGAGTCCACTGCTGTCGCTCTGACCTCTCAGCAGGCGCGCAGTGTTGACGTCACCGCGCTCCACTGCTGAGCTGTCAAAGAGCCGACAGACACAGCGAGAGAATGATAAGAGAGGGAGCACGCCACTCTGTAAAGGATCCTTTACACACTGCAACATCGCTAGCGATATCGCTGTAACGTCACCGGTTTTGTGACGTAATAGCGACCTCCCCAGTGACATTGCAGTGTGTGACACGCATCAGCGACCTGGCTCCCGCTGTGAGGTCACTGATCGCTACAAGTTGTTCAGGACCATTCTTTGGTCCTTTGTTTCCTGCTGCGCAGCATATATCGGTGTGTTTGACACCGTTACAACAACATCGTTAGCGACCCAGCCCATAGGCGTGCTAGCGTTCCCTTTCCAACGAGGTCGTTCTGCAGGTTGGTATCGCTGTTGCGTCGTTGGCCAGATCTACCTATTTGACAACTCACAAGCGACTGTTAGAGATTTTACAGCGATCACGGCCAGGTCGAGATTGCGGGTGGGATCACTAGAAAGTCTTAGTGTGTAAAGGGGCCTTAACATTATATCCCCCCAGCCTGTACCATATTGTAATAAGGCTTCAGCAGTAGCTATTGTTCTTGATCTGGTGGAGGGGTTGCATGTATATTGTTCTCCTCTGCAGGGGGCTTCCCTAATACACAATCTCTGGAGACTGTGTTCTAGAAATTTATTTCTAACTAGGAGCTACAAGTAGCAAATGTTAAAGGGATGGGTCTGATCACTTCTGCCCATCCAGGGGGTGGATCTAAGGAAATGTGGGAGATTCAGCCACATGTTTTTAGTTTAATTGATGCTTTGCTGGCTGAAGGGGCAAGGATCTGTGCTGAGGGCAGGTCCTGGTGCCTGTGTATGGACTATGGGACATTGAAGAGCAGCTGCTACGTGGGATTGTGTTGTTTCAGCCATGCTACCGGATTTAAAGAACTCATCTAAGGACTGTTGTTGCATTTTCCTTGGTATCGGATTGCTGGGTGGCGCCCCCAGATCTGTTTTCTTTCTGCGGACTCATTGTGGACTCTAAAGTTCCATTTGGATATTGGATATTTTATGCTCCCTGCCTCAATAAAACTTGTTGGATTGTTCATCGGCCTGGTGTCTCTGCCTGCGCTGTTGCATACCCCTTCACAAACTGGTGGCAGCGGAGGGATCAGAGCAGAAGGAATGGAGGACAACGGCCCATCAACATCTGGAACCAGAACCTCAGAGTACAAGAACTGGACTTTGTTGAGCCTACAAACAAAGGCCCGTGAATTAGGAGTCTGCTACAAAGGACTCTCCAAGGAGCAACTAATTGAGGCTTTGGAAGACGCTAGCCAGCAAATGGCACTGAGGACGTATTTCCACAGCAAGCGGAGGATAGACAGGAGCTGGAGGTAAATACCCAAAAAAGTCAGTAGGTTTTGTGGTATGAGGAGGAGATGCCACTGCTGGGAGATGAGGCCACCATAGAAGATAAGAGGGAGGCTATTCGCAGAGCTCAAGAGAGGGCATAATTGCTGGATAGAAGGCTCATTGTGGAAGCAGCTATAACCTCCAGACAGACTGTACCCACAGCACCTACCATGAGGGAATTCCCCAGAGTATCCCGCAAGGACTAAGCCATTTAATGAGGCTGCAGATGACATTGAGGGTTTCTTCCAGGACTTTGAGCATCAGTGCCGGTTGATGGAAGTCCCGGAAAGTTAGAGAGTCCGACATCTGGTGGGACTCTTAGCGGGTGGAGCTGCTGAAGCCTATAGAGCTATAGATCTTCGGTGGAACTGCGATTATGGAACCATTAAAGAAACCATATTAGAACATTATGCCGTGACCCCAGATACATACAGGGCTCAGTTCCATACTTTAGCCTGTGATGGGGAAGGGTCTTTCAAAATGTATGCCCACAGACTCAAACAAGTATGCCATTGCTGGCTGGAGGGAGAGGGGGCCTTAACTTGGGAGACCTTCTTCCAGGTCATCCTAAAAGAACAGTTCTATGCCAAGTGCCCTACTGAGATCTGGGAATGGGTGCGTGAGAGGAGACCAGAGACAGTGGAACAAGCTGCTGCTTTAGCTGATGATGTTCTCACCATCAAACTCCAGTGGAAAAAACTACAAGTCGGTGAGAAAAAAGCTACCAGCTCCCCAACACTGATGACCCCTTCTGCTTCGGCCTCCAATGTCCACCGTCCCACTAGACTACCAACGCATGGTGGACCCCGTGTCAATGTGCCTCCCAATACTCCTTCCTCCTCCTTGTGAGTATGACATGGAAAAAGAATCATAGAACGCAGATGTTATGGATGTGGGCAGCCTTGTCATCTGCAAGCTCACTGTCCAGGTGTTCAGAGGCTATAGCTCAACTGTGGCACACAACAAAGACACCCACCCTTGTGCAACTCCTGCTGAAAATTGATCAATTATATTATACAGAAGAACTCTCAGCTCTTACACAGCAGAATATGCCCTCATTCACACGAGTCTGGAACGCTTGGCAAGTCTTTAGGACTAAACCCTGTTTCCTAGCAATTACGGCAGAGAGGGGGGCACATGAAGTAACCCGGCAAAAGGAGACAGAACAGAGGCCTGCGAGACACCCATCACCACAAAAGAGGTGACGAACTATTGATACAGCATTTAACATACTAAATATTGGATGAATAGATCCCAGACCATCTACTCCCAACCCTCTACCCTCTTCTTTCTTCTCTTACTCCCTATTTTATTCCTCATCTCACTAATTTTTTTTCCAAGGGCTGAATCTCCTGAGTTTCTTTGTTTCTTTGAGCTCAGCCATCAACTCTTACCTTACAATTCCTTTTGTATACATTTTGAAAAATAAATACATTACAATTTAGATAACATGTTCATGATGTTGCTCTGATTAACCCACCTCCCCATTTAATGTTTTTATACTATGTTCAGCTCCAATTGTATCTGTATCGATGGGACTCGATTATAGTAGGATGAGCTAAATGTTATCCGATTATTTGAAATATTAAACTTGATTGTATGCATTGTTGAATATGTTATGCTAAAATTGTATCAATAAATAAAACATTAAAACAAATAGGTGTTCGTAGGCAAAACAGTTACAGAACCCCTTTGCCTGTCCATTATCTACAGACATCCTCAACAGGAGAAGAGCTGGATTCACTCCCTGATGATTTGCCAAGTGAGTCTGATATGTTGACTTCCCTACCAGGAGTCTATGGGGTGCGAGCTACAGCCACCTGTTCTTCTGATCTTCAGCATAAACATCTACAGGAGGTCATGCTGGATGGCCAAAAAGTTGTTGGCTTTTGTGACACTGGGGCTTTTCTCACCATAGCTGATCCCAGAGTAATTCATCCAGAAGCAATTCAAAAGGGACCAGGAATTGCCATTGAAATGGCTGGAGGTACTCAGAGATACATTCCAAGAGCAAGTGTAACCCTTGATTATAAATCAAACAGACGAGAAGGAAAAATCGGGAACAGCTTCCAGCCGGCAATTAGTGCAAATCTTCACCTGTTTCGATCCACGAGACTGGCGTTCACTAGTATGGATCTGCCACACGGGGTGCATCTCACAGGGTAAACTGGGAAACAATATAGCAAAAAATAAAACAGAGGGCACTCACCATAATCAAGCAGAAAAATTGTATTAAACTTTTAACGGGAAACAGGCATAACAGGACAGAGGGGAGAGAGACCGACCACCCACAGACAACAGCTGTTTCGCACCGGCAACCGGCGCTTTGACAAGTCCCCAAGTTTCGGAAAACTCAAACTCAACTTGCTAGTTTTCCTCAGGATCATGTGCGGATGGCTCAAACCAGACAGAAGACATGGTATTGTGACGCCCTGGCAAAACCAGGTAGTCACAAATAGACCCTCGCATAACACCGTTCCCTCACTAGGAAACACACAGCCAACCAGAAACCCTAGTCACCCCCCATTAGGGAAAGATAGAAACACCATTGGGTGTGACCAGGCGGTTGAGACACACCCACACAGGGGTCCAGACAGCCCGGGGCGGGAAAAACAGGCAATTGAGTGGAGAGTAGTCTGAAGTTCAGTTTGTAGAGGAGTGTGGGCTGGAGCTAAGTGTAGCTCCAGCAGGAGAGTTCAAGCTGAACGGTACCAGGGTAGGAGCCCTGATGCCACTGGCTAGGAGACAGACAGTGGTCTCCATCAGCAGGAGACGGGAAAATGGCTTCGCAGAACCAAGGTGGACCGGGACAGGGTTGTAGCCCGCTGGTACCGACACGGGGAACCGACCCGGAAACCATAGCACAAAGGGGGTACTCGGACCCTGAAGCCAAAACCCGGAACCAAGCGGACTGGTTAATTCACCGATTGAGGCCAGGACTAGAGGTCCTGTCCCACCTAAAGTCCCTCATAGAAGACAACAACCCACCGATAGGGATAAGAGGTCACCGCCAGGGCCCATAGATCCCATGGGTCAGCATCGGCGGGCACGGCTCCTTAGGCCACATCCAGCCGGGAGTGGACTGCTGAGTTTCACACTAGGAAAGTCCGCCTTACACAAACAGTGCAGAGGAAAAGGATAGAGACCACCAGTCGGGTGGGGGACCTGAATGCAACCGGCTGCAGCACCGGCCACCATCACCTTGGTTTACCAGAGACTTGTGTGGTTTATTAACAGTGAGTACACCAACACTCCCTGCGGTCGCTATCCCCTGCACTGAGTCACCGGGTCCCAGGGCCACCATCACTGCCCAAGGAGGGGTTAACAACTTGCTGCACAACATCTCCCCCGGGTACCCCATAACAGCAGCGGTGATGTCCCATCTCACCACACACCATGGGTGGCGTCACGAACTTACTATGGCCTAGCCCGTACATCTACGTCCCCCGATTTATTTGGTGTGTCCGCGAGACCCCAGGTCCGGAGACCCTCAGCCACCACCCCTGAAGGCCCGGACCCGAGCAGCGCCGGCTGCTGACACGGGGGCGGCACAGTATGACTGCAGAGCATGTTATCGGGAGTTTGAATTTGATGTGTGGCATCACTAGGTATGTAGATGTGGTGTTAGATCAGTGGCCCAAAGCCATTTAACCCCTCAAAAACACCAGTTACTTATGCAAATCTGTGAAAACTGGGGTTTTGCCCACTTTGATGCCAGTTCTGATGCTCAGAACCTGTTTGGGCCAGGCTTGAGTGATCTGTATTTGATGTGTGGCATCTCTAGGTATGTAAATGTGGTGTGAGACTCAAAGCCATTTAACTGCTCAAAAACAGCAGTTACTAATTAAAATCTGTGAAAATTGGGGTTTTGCCTACTTTGATGCCAGTTTTGATGCCCAGAACCCCTTTGGGCCAGACTAGAGTCACTTGAGTTTGATTAGAGGCATCACTAGATATGCAATTGTGGTGTTAGATCAGTGGCTCAAAGCCATTTAACCCTTTCACTAACATACTTCGGTGCCCACTTTGATGCCCATTTTTTTGCCAGTTTTATAAGTTTTGCAGCTGATTTTGAGTGTAGTTATATTAGGGCACATCAGCGCATTGTATTTTATTATTGTGATGTGTTATTTTTGTTGTTAAAAGTGTAAAAAACTGAAAATACTAAATTGCCGAATAAGAGACTGACGAATAAGAAACCAACTTCAGCATCGTTATTTTTCCATCATGAAAATCTTAAAAGCTGAATTGTTTTTCTTCGTGCACTGAGGTCAGCTGCCAGTAGAGGGCGCGGTGACGGCCGACTAGCTCCACAGCCAACATGGACGCGACCAAACCCGTGTGACAGGGAGGCCGCCCAATGAGAGGAAAAGGAAAACAGCGAGCAGGAGGGAAGAGGAAGCCGGAGGAACCTAGCTGCCGCCCCCACCCCTCCTCCCGATAGACCTGAGTGTCTGATCCCAGATTGCGCACCTCCTCCCAGCCCCCCCACCTCCCTGAGCATCTCCGCTCTGCACGACAGCCTGATTGGAGCTTTGATTGTTCGAGAAAAATCGAGACACGGAAATCGGGGGAAGGCCGAGTCTGGCTCGGGGACTGGACACGTCTACCCGCAGCCGGCAGTCAGCGGGATCGGCTCCGGGAGTACCTTGTGATCGGCATGGGGAAGTGACTGCGCCAGGTAAGGGCCGGTGCGGAGGCGCACTGTGATCCGAGCCCTCGCGCCATTCTGATGCTGATGCGACTGTATGTACGAGGCTGGTAATGGCGGGCCTCATCGTATCCACCGGTAACCTGCGGCCTATTCGTATCCTGGGGTGGGGGCAAAGAAGGGGCCCATTCATATCAATGGGGAGGAGTCCCGCTCGTCGTTGGGGGAGGGGGAGGAGTCCCGCTCGTCGTTGGGGGAGGAGTCCCGCTCGTCGTTGGGGGAGGAGTCCCGCTCGTCGTTGGGGGAGGAGTCCCGCTCGTCGTTGGGGGAGGGGGAGGAGTCCCGCTCGTCGTTGGGGGAGGGGGAGGAGTCCCGCTCGTCGTTGGGGGAGGGGGAGGAGTCCCGCTCGTCGTTGGGGGAGGGGGAGGAGTCCCGCTCGTCGTTGGGGGAGGGGGAGGAGTCCCGCTCGTCGTTGGGGGAGGGGGAGGAGTCCCGCTCGTCGTTGGGGGAGGGGGAGGAGTCCCGCTCGTCGTTGGGGGAGGGGGAGGAGTCCCGCTCGTCGTTGGGGGAGGGGGAGGAGTCCCGCTCGTCGGGGGAGGGGTCCCGCTCGTCGTTGGGGGAGGGGGAGGAGTCCCGCTCGTCGTTGGGGGAGGGGTCCCGCTCGTCGTTGGGGGAGGGGTCCCGCTCGTCGTTGGGGGAGGGGTCCCGCTCGTCGTTGGGGGAGGGGTCCCGCTCGTCGTTGGGGGAGGGGTCCCGCTCGTCGTTGGGGGAGGGGTCCCGCTCGTCGTTGGGGGAGGGGTCCCGCTCGTCGTTGGGGGAGGGGTCCCGCTCGTCGTTGGGGGAGGGGTCCCGCTCGTCGTTGGGGGAGGGGTCCCGCTCGTCGTTGGGGGAGGGGTCCCGCTCGTCGTTGGGGGAGGGGTCCCGCTCGTCGTTGGGGGAGGGGTCCCGCTCGTCGTTGGGGGAGGGGGAGGGGTCCCGCTCGGCGTGGGCGGCTAAGGTTGATGTGGGGGGTTCGGGTTGATGTGGGCGGCTAAGGTTGATGTGGGCGGCTAAGGTTGATGTGGGGGGTTCGGGTTGATGTGGGGGGTTCGGGTTGATGTGGGGGGTTCGGGTTGATGTGGGGGGTTCGGGTTGATGTGGGGGGTTCGGGTTGATGTGGGGGGTTCGGGTTGATGTGGGGGGTTCGGGTTGATGTGGGCGGCTAAGGTTGATGTGGGGGGTTCGGGTTGATGCGGGGGGTTCGGGTTGATGTGGGCGGCTAGGGTTGATGCGGGGGGTTCGGGTTGATGTGGGCGGCTAGGGTTGATGCGGGGGGTTCGGGTTGATGTGGGCGGCTAGGGTTGATGTGGGCGGCTAGGGTTGATGTGGGCGGCTAAGGTTGATGCGGGGGGTTCGGGTTGATGTGGGCGGCTAAGGTTGATGCGGGGGGTTCGGGTTGATGTGGGCGGCTAAGGTTGATGCGGGGGGTTCGGGTTGATGTGGGCGGCTAAGGTTGATGCGGGGGGTTCGGGTTGATGTGGGCGGCTAAGGTTGATGCGGGGGGTTCGGGTTGATGTGGGCGGCTAAGGTTGATGCGGGGGGTTCGGGTTGATGTGGGCGGCTAAGGTTGATGCGGGGGGTTCGGGTTGATGTGGGCGGCTAAGGTTGATGCGGGGGGTTCGGGTTGATGTGGGCGGCTAAGGTTGATGCGGGGGGTTCGGGTTGATGTGGGCGGCTAAGGTTGATGCGGGGGGTTCGGGTTGATGTGGGCGGCTAAGGTTGATGCGGGGGGTTCGGGTTGATGTGGGCGGCTAAGGTTGATGCGGGGGGTTCGGGTTGATGTGGGCGGCTAAGGTTGATGCGGGGGGTTCGGGTTGATGTGGGCGGCTAAGGTTGATGCGGGGGGTTCGGGTTGATGTGGGCGGCTAAGGTTGATGCGGGGGGTTCGGGTTGATGTGGGCGGCTAAGGTTGATGCGGGGGGTTCGGGTTGATGTGGGCGGCTAAGGTTGATGCGGGGGGTTCGGGTTGATGTGGGCGGCTAAGGTTGATGCGGGGGGTTCGGGTTGATGTGGGCGGCTAAGGTTGATGCGGGGGGTTCGGGTTGATGTGGGCGGCTAAGGTTGATGCGGGGGGTTCGGGTTGATGTGGGCTTTTCTTCCTCTGTCGCTTATCTAAAAATAATTCAGTAAATGTTTTGCTTTTATATCGACCAGCCTTTATTTACGATGCTGAAGTTGGTTTCTTATTCGTCAGTTTCTTATTCGGCAACTTAGTTTTTTCAGTTTTTTATGTATTTATCAACAAAAATAACACATCACAATAAAAAAATACAATGCACTGATGAGCCCTAATATAAATACACTCAAAACCAGCTGCGAAAATTATAAAACTGGCAAAAAAATGGGCATCAAAGTGGGCACCAAAGTATGTTACTGAAAAGATCAGTGGCCCAAAGCCATTTAATCCAACACCACAATTGCATATCTAGTGATGCCTCTAATCAAACTCAAGTGACTCCAGCCTGGCCCAAAGGGGTTCTGGGCATCAAAACTGGCATCAAAGTGGGCACACAGCCAATTTTCACAGATTTGAATAAGTAACTGGTATTTTTGAGGGGTTAAATGGCTTTGGGCCACTGATCTCACACCACATTTACATACCTAGTGATGCCACACATCAAATTCAGATCACTTCAGCCTGGCCCAAACAGGTTCTGGGCATCAGAGCTGCCATCAAAGTGGGCAAAACCCACTTTTCACAGATTTGAATAAGTAACTGGTGTTTTTGAAGGGTTAAATGGCTTTGGAACACTGACCTCACACCACATTTACATACCTGGTGATGTTGCACATCAAATTCAGATCACTCCAGCCTGGCCCAAACAGGTTCTGGGCATCAGAACTGGCATCAAACTGAGTAAAACCCCAGTTTTCATAGATTTGAATTAGTAACTGGTCTTTTTTTAGAGATTAAGTGGCTTTGGGCCACTGATCTCACACCACATTTACATACCTAGTGATGTTGCACATCAAATTCAGATCACTCCAGCCTGGCCCAAACAGGTTCTGGGCATCATAACTGGCATCAAAGTGGGCAAATGGTTAGTTTTCACAGATTTGAATAAGTAACTCGTGTTTTTGAGGGGTTAAATGACTTTGGGCCACTGACCTCACACCACATTTACATACCTGATGATGCCACACAGCAAATTCAGATCACTAGGTATGTAAATGTGGTGTTAGATCAGTGGCCCAAAGCCAATTAACCCCTCAAAAACACTGGTTACTTATTCAAATCTGTGAAAACTGAGGTTTTGCCCAATTTGATGCCAGTTCTGATGCCCAGAACTTCTTTGGGCCAGGCTGGAGTGATCTGAATTTGATGTGTGACATCACTAGGTATGTAAATGTGGTGTGAGATCAGTGGCCCAAAGCCATTTAACCCCTCAAAAACACCAGTTACTTATTCAAATCTGTGAAAATTGGCCTTTTGCCCAATTTGATGCCAGTTCTGATGCCCAGAACCCCTTTGGGCCAGGCTGGAGTCACTTGAGTTTGATTAGAGGCATCACTAGATATGCAATTGTGGTGTTAGATCAGTGGCCCAAAGCCATTTAACCCTTTCACTAACATACTTTGGTGCCCACTTTGATGCCCATTTTTTTGCCAGTTTTATAATTTTCGCAGCTGATTTTGAGTGTATTTATATTAGGGCTCATCAGTGCATTGCATTTTATTATTGTGATGTGTTATTTTTGTTGATAAATGCATAAAAAAACTGAAAAATTAAATTGACGAATAAGAAACTGACGAATAAGAAACCAACTTCAGCATCTTCCTTTATTTCCAATTTCACCAAGAGAAAGTAGATAAGCAGTCATATAGGATTTGGTGATTACGTAGGGTATCCGCCATCTTGGAGAAGCCATGTTTCATATTGGGGCTTTTCTCATTATTCGGCCTGTAGGATATGGTTACCCATCTTATATCACTTTGGTTAAAGTGATCTACTCATCTGCTTAAATGGTTAAAATTGCAAAATGGTCTTAGAACTTTGCAATTTGCCTCTTTATTAAAAAAAAAAAAGTCCTCTCCCCCTCTGCACACCAAGGGATTTTGAATTCTTTTGTGTACTGCTCGTTTCCTTGGTTACCAGGTCTTCTAGACACTTGTAAGCTCTGCTCTGAAGCTGACTGCATCCAGCATCGGTGCCCTGTGCTCCTTTGATACTGCCGACTCCCCGCATGTTTGTCCCAGCGGTGCAGCAATATCGTTGGTCTAAACCAGGGGTCTCAAACTCAGCTGGGTGCATGGGCCGCATATAGAAAAATAAATTGAGGGGGGCCGCATTATTTGCTGGACAAAGTGAAAATTTTTAATGAATCCATGGTTTTTTTTTTATATACACTTTGGATCATTTTTTTTAAAATCTTTTTTGCTTGTATATTATAACAAACGTGCGCTTTTTTGTTAGGTTTATATATAAAACATTTTTAATGGCAAAATAAAGTCATGCTTTATGATTTTTTTTCTTTTTTTTTTATATTTTATCACCTTCTTGTAATATTGTTTTACAATTAGCAGCATTATATAGTAATCTTAGCCAACATCTTGTAGTAATGTGCCCATGCTGCAGTAATGTCCCCATCCGTGTGCCCTGTAGTAAGGTGCTCATCCTTGTATGTGCCCAGTAGTATAGTGCCCAGTAATATTGTGCCCATCATTGTGCCTTGTAGTATTGTGCTCATCTTTGTAGTATTGTGCCTAGCCCTGTAGTATTACGCCCTGTAGTATTGTGCCCATCCTTGTAGTATTGTGCCCTGTAGTACAATCCCACTGAGAGAGAACTGCTGCACCAACCTCCTCACTTGTGCAAGTGTGAATCACTAATGCAGGATCAGGGCAGGGATCCTCCACCCAGCTGGCTGAGAGGTGCTCGTCCAAGATACTTTAGAGTTCAATAATAGAGTCCATATCAGAAAGAGGACGGCACTCATCAAAATCTAGTAGATTCTTTATTAGAAAAGGTGCAGTAAAAGCGGCAGGAGTAGAGCTATCAGCAGACCCCCCTCACGGACGACGGCCGTTTCGCGTATGAATACGCTTCCTCGGGTCCATCATGTTGGACTTGAGGAAGCGTATTCATACGCAAAATGACCGTCGTCCGTGAGGGGGTCTGCTGACAGCTCTACTCCTGCCGCTTTTACTGCACCTTTTCTAATAAAGAATCTACTGGATTTTGGTGAGTGCCGTACTCTTTCTGATATGGACTCTAGTATTGTGGCCATCCCTGTAGTATTGTGGCCATCCCTGTAGTATTGTGGCCATCCCTGTAGTATTGTGGCCATCCCTGTAATAATACGTAAAAAAATATAAAAAAATTGTTCTCACTTTTCCTCCGTTCCCTGTGTGCCCACGATCAGTATTTGCAGAATTTTGGATGCAGCATGCTTCAGCTGCGTCCAAAACCCTGCTATGTACAGTACAAGCAGAGTGGATGGGATTTCTAAAAACCCCATGCCCACTGTGTGTGTACGGCCAGCAGTGAAATCGGACCGTGCGGTGCGGCTTGCAGAGGCTGCAGCATGTAAATTTATAATTAGAAGAAAGAAGGAACATCCAGCTCTTCAGGTGAGGAAAGCCATGGTCTTTATTTTAGCATGCAGGCAACGGATGACATGATCAGCACAGCACTACGCGTTTCAGGTGAAACTATCACCCTTAATCATGATTAAGGGTGATTGTTTCACCTGAAACGCGTAGTGCTGTGCTGATCATGTCATCCGTTGCCTGCATGCTAAAATAAAGGCCATGGCTTTCCTCGCCTGAAGAGCTGAATGTTCCTTCTTTCTTCTATTTGCAATATCGGGCTGTGGCAGTGCCTGTCCGTGCTCCAGGGAGAGGCCAGGAGTGAGGTTGGACACGGTGAGCTGATATACTTACATAAATTGGATGTAAATTTATTCTGTGGAGTCGGAAGCGTCCTCCCTAGGCAGATCACAGTGAGGAGACCTCAGCGGCCTGAACCCTGATCGTGGGCATAGGCAGCTGTGGTCTCCTAAGGAGGAGACTTGCGGCCCCGCTGATCAGGACTCACTGTGTCCTGGATGCAGCGGGTCCTGATCTTGAGCACGTACCATACCTGCTTGTTGCAGCCCGTGACAATCGCGGGTCTATGCTGAGGGTCGGTGCCGGCAGGAACTTTACTGCATTTGAATCCATGTGCGGAGCCGCGCAGAGGAGCTGTGTCTGGACCATTGGCTGCTTCCTGCCAATCAGATGCAAGGAAGTGACGTCGTTGTATGACGTCACCTCCTTGCATCTGATTGGCATCTGATTGGCAGACAGCAGCAGCAGTGGAATAGAGCTGACAGCTCCTCTGCGCGACACCGCAAATGGATTCAAATGCAGTAAAGTCCTGCTAGCGCAGACCCTCAGCATAGAGCCGCGATTGTCATGGGGTCTGCGGGCCACGTGTTTGAGACCTCTGGTCTAAACTATCAATCATTAGGAGTGCACCCCTCCCCTGGCTACCAGAAAGCCGGAGACAGCAGTCATTTTTAGGGTGAATCCCCGGGTCAGACTACACTTTCAGTGTCTTCCACAAGGTGGACTGCTCTGTACATTTGGATTTTAAGCGCTGTCTGTTATAAATAATCTTTTTCTTTTCCAGTTTATTCAGTGTAGTGGATCTGTGCTGTATTCCGTGCTATTCGTTAAGCTATTCTGTCACTTGGATTTATGCTCTTTGCTCTGAATGTGACATGCGGATACTGACTGCTTCACTAAGGATTCCCTACTGCACTGATTATGGAGACCAAGGACTCTTCTCACATTATGCTTCCTTTGTATTGAGCAGTGAGCGCTCTCGAATTTCTGTAGCACAGGGGTTTCTTGCTATGTCGCTTGTTTTAATCCTTGATGTTGTAGGACTGTTCCCTAAAATTGCAGCAGCTTCATTAGGTTTGGTGTCAGAATTGATGCAATAACAATTTTTGTCTTTTCCTTGAGCGTCTTCAGTAGAGTTGAGCGCGGTTCGAGGTTCTCCAGTTCGCGGCTCGAGTGATTTTGGGGGCTGTTCTAGATAGAACTAGAACTCGAGCTTTTTGCTAAAGTTCGATAGTTCTAGATACGTTCGAGAACGGTTCTAGCAGCAAAAAGACCAGCTAATTACTATCTGGCTTTCCGCTGTAATAGTGTAAGTCACTCTGTGACTCACACTATTATGAAATTTCAGTGTATAGTGTGCGGGAACAGCGCATTCAGATCACTGCTGTCGCCATTTTTTTTTTTTTTTTTTTCCTTGTCTTCCTTCCCTAAGCGTGCGCGTGTAGTGGGGCGGGCCAGCATGTCAGCCAATCCCAGACACACACACAGCTAAGTGGACTTTTAGCCAGAGAAGCATCGGCATGTGTGATAGGATGTCCATGTCACATGTCCCTGCATTATAAAAACGGACATTTTCCTCCAGCACGCCATTATCTGCCTTCTGCGTCCTTGGTGTCAGTCATCACTGGCGCAGCTCCTATCTCCGATACTGCTGTGTACGCTCCATACACAGCGCTGTACAGAATAGGGATAGAAGTTTCTATCAGTCCTTTTAAGGGCTCATACCGGCAGGGTCAGAGCCATAGGTGACAGGTCCGTGAAAACAGAGTTTAACAGCTACACAAGATGACAGCGTCTGTGTAGCTAAGGTCAGGGATTTCCTCGCTGCATTTCCCCATTAGGAGGGATAGAAAGGCAGGCTTCCTTTCCTCTACCAAGACCCACAACCCTGCCACTGTACCCTCCTGCCCTTTGCACACTCAAACTCATTGTTACTAAGCCATTATACTAGCAAACACTGAGTGAACTTAGTGGCATCCTAAACGTGGCTGTTGGACTTCTGTATTGTCCCACTAGTGCAAAGATATTTGCAACACCTCTGCCTGCATTGCACACTCAAACTCATTGTTACTAAGACATTATAATACCAAAAATTGAGTAAACTTAGTGGCATACAAGAAGTGGCTGTTGTACTCCATTAGTGTCCCACTGGTGCCAAGCTATTTCTAGGACCTGTGCAGGACACCCTCCTGCTCTGTTTTTAATAAGCTATAATGATAGCAAAAATACTGCCATTTAGTGGCATCATAGAACTGGCTGTTGTACTCCATTAGTGCCCCACTGGTGCCAAGCTATTTCTAGCACCTCTGCATGACACCCTCATGCACATTTTGCTACGCTAATGTTATAGCAAACTCAGGGAATTCATTGCTGCATTTGATAATTCGGAGGGATAGAAAGTGAGGCTTCCTTTTAGCTTTTCCTTCTGTTCATAGACACCATCTCCAAGTCCACACCCGAA
Source organism: Anomaloglossus baeobatrachus (assembly GCF_048569485.1). Taxonomy (NCBI): domain Eukaryota; kingdom Metazoa; phylum Chordata; class Amphibia; order Anura; family Aromobatidae; genus Anomaloglossus; species Anomaloglossus baeobatrachus. Next base: position 108,230,644 of record NC_134360.1, read on the forward strand.
GAGCAATTTCTTCTCCACGTGTAAGTGTGGAGAGGCAGCTAGTGCGCATGCGTGTGCCGATTTACCCCAGCTGCAGCCTAACTCCAGTGTTTCGCCTAGTGAGTATGCTCAGCCTGACTGTGCCATTCCTGAGGCTAAGTCTTCATTTCGGGATACAGCGCATGCTCCCACACTTAGTGCGATAAGCCTCTTTGCACAGGTACTTGCATTCCGTGCCGGGTCTAAGTCCTGTTTTGTACCGAGACACCATGCTAAAGCTGGTCTTTTTCAGAGACTGTATTTCATGCAACTGACCATGCTCAGGCACTTACTGCATCAGAGACTAGGTCCGGTAATGAACTCTTTGGCCCTGCCCCTGATGTGGGGGGGCCCATATAGACCATAGGGCATCAGGTGTCCTGACGATGTGGCCAGGCCACTCCCAAATGGCTTGCAGAGGCCCGCCCCTATGACTTGTCACCTCATTATTGATGGTCAGACGATGACTGGTGAGGTGTGTGTGCCGTGGCAGCCATGAGGTCATTATTGAAGTTGCGGTTCCAAATAGGACGCTAGTTATGCCACTCATGACGTGTCACTCTGCTTTTGTCTCCAGGAGGTGCATTATGGTCCACCCTGGTTTGGGGCGGACCCAGGTTATAAAACAGGCTAGAGCCAACAAGGAGGTGCGCAGTCTTCTATTATGCTCCGAAAGAGCACACCTCCATGTGTTGAACCCATTGCAGCTTTAGGCCAGAGGTAGGCAGGGATAGGGCGTCGATGCAGGCCGCCACCACAGTTGGTAACGCAGAACGGTTAAAGGGGTGGTTCACCCATATTTTTTATTGTCTAGATCGATATTATATTGAGAAACAATGTTTCTCTCAAATACCTTGTGTTGTCAATAGTGCCTGTGAGAGGCGCTATTGCAGACCGCTGCTCCCCGTCCAGTGACGTACCCGTCCAATGCTGCCTCGTCACATCCGTGCAGCCGGCTACATTCTGAGCCCATCTGCTCCCTGCTCCTCCTCCCTCCTCCCTCACAGCACGTCTCTTGCTTGCAGCGTTCTGCGAGGAGGGAGGGGGGAGCAGGAGACGCGCCGTGCTAGGAGGGAGGAGGAGGGGGGAGCAAATGGGCTGTGACAGCAGTGAAACACCGCTCACAGCTCAGAGTCTGGAAGACTGTAGCTGGCCGCACGGATGTGACGTGGCAGCATTTGACGGGTACGTCACTGGACGGGGAACAGCGGTCTGCAATAGCTCCTCTCACAGGCACTATTGACAACACAAGGTATTTGAGAGAAACATTGTTTCTCAATATAATATCGATCTAGACAATAAAAAATATGGGTGAACCACCCCTTTAAGACCAGCTCCTGTCCTACAAGTCCTGATTGTGCAGCCCAGTGGCATTAACAGGCCTGCTGCTGCTGATGCGCCTGCTGTCCACAGGTGTGGCCCCAATGCACACGGTCAGCGTACTGAATGGCCCCTGTGATGTTAACAGGGAGTTCCTGGGCTGGGTGGGCGTGTGGACCCTTTGACGCTAACAGGGCTCCCAGTCTCCAGATCCGAGTGGCGTCTAACTCGGTTCAGGCAACTATTAGTTTCATAGCCACACAGATCTGTATCCTCCACCAAACCTTCCAGTTGCCAACCTCTCCTTTTCCATCTGGGAGCACGGTGGACACTGACTGCTGATGGGGATATATACCTTTCTCTTTCTTTTCTTATTAATTTTCGTTATATAGCGGTAACATAGTATATACCACCTTATCCAAATCTGCCAGTCCCACCGTAACAGATGGTGTTTCTTCATCAAATGTTACTTTTGCTTAACCAACAAACCCACGGACAAAAACTTTTTTCCCCTTTCCAACACACCTGTTCCCCTTTCCACCAGCATCTGTCCTTTTTCAACTCATTTGGTATATGACCAAAAATGCAACTCTGCAGGGACACCGTACTCAATGCCATCTCAGCACAGCAGCCAGCCCTCGGTCCCTCAGATGTGGACAAGTGAAAGACCATTTCCTCCTATCCATGACAAAGCGTTGAGATTCACTCTGTGCAGCACTGGTGTTTACTGGAAAAGCAGATCTAAGAATCCGTACCACCTTCTGCAGATACTCCTGTATACGTGCGTCCCTTTCTATGGCAGGAATTATTTCGCCAAATTTTGTCTTGTACCGGGGATGTAACAGTGTGGCAACCCAGTAGTTAGCATTACTTCGAATTCGTACAATCCTAGGGTCATGTTGTAGGTAGTGCAGCAAGAAGGCGCTCATGTGTCTTGTGCATCTAGGAGGACCAAGTCCTTGGTTTGTTGGTGGCAGAGAGGTGAGAATCGTGCCTCCTTCCTCTGCCCTCTCCCCCCAACCTCGCACAACCGAAATGTGAGCAAGCTCTCACTCATCTGCTGAGTCTTCCATGCCCATCGCAAGTTCGTCCTCCATTTCGTCCTGGGCTCCTGCACCTTCCTCAACAATTTTTGCTGATACTATGCGCCCTTGTTAATCCCTATCCCCCACCATGACTGCCGCCTAGGTGCTGCTCACCGTATGGACCTTGTAGATCTTATTATCCCTTCTGCATATGACTCCTCCTGTACTTCCTCACCTTCCTCTTGGACCAACACCTTACTCCGAATAATGCTTACAGTGTGCTCCATCTTGTAGATGACCAGAATTGTCACGCTGAGAATGGCATCGCCAGTGCTAAACATCTTCATCGACATTTGTAAACTGTGTAGAAGGGTGCATAGGTCCTTGATCTGACACCACTCCAGCAGCGTGATCTGCACCACCTCTGGATCAAGTTAGCCCAGGGTATACGTCATACCGTATTTCAGCAGGGCTCTGCGGTGCTGCCACACACGCTGCAACATGTGCAGATTCCAATTCCTGCGTGTCGGAACATCGCATTTCCGGCGTTTAACCGCCAGACCCTAAGACTTCCGGGGCGATGAAAGTTGTTGAGCTGCTGGGTGCGAAGGATGAAAGTGAGCACATAGCAGCGTGCCCGCTGCACAAGGCCATGTAGGCCGGGATGGTATTTTAAAAATTGCTGGAGAATCAGATTCAACACGTGAGCCATACAAGGCACGTGTGTCACATTGCCCTGACGAAGGGCCGCAAACAGGTTTGCATCATTGCCGCACACGGCTGTTAAGTCACCAACGTAGTCCACTCAATCAATTTGTACTCCGGTCGCCAGGTGACAACGTGTTCCTTTCGTGCATAGTGCTGATGATGGGAAAGGAGTCGAGGCCTGCGGCGCAGGTGGACGCAGGTTATGGTCACCCACTGGGCTGCGTTACCTTGACAGATGCAGAACCACAGTCTGAATGCAGGTGGTGGGTAACTCACAGATGAAGTACCATCATTCAGCTACAACCAATGGGAAGACACCACACCCTTTTTTAGGCCCCTCCTGTCTGCAGACCACTGCCAGACAAAGCTATGAACCTCTTGTTACTGTTACCCCCAGTTCAGTTTTATGAGTTTGTGTGCTTGTTACCTGACTACTTTTCCTGCTTGCTGTTTATGTACCTCGTTGGCCAATCCGCATTTCACCTCTGCTTGTTTTCTGATTAGGTCCTGGCCATCCCATTCTGTTCCTCTTCCTCAATTAATGTTTTTGACCCTGCATGACTACTATTCTCTGGAACTGCAGCCTTCCACAGGTATTGATCAACTTGGGCCCTGTGTAATTCCAAATCTCTGTATAGGGGTTAAAGGGTTTCAGGGTTCTGGGTGTCCAGCTTGGTGAGTGGCTTGCCTCTAGCCTATCCTTTACAGCCCATCTGAGTGTGTCGATCCAGGCAGGCGTTACACCGTGCCCTCTGCAGAAGGCCATGTAGGCCGGGATAGTGTTTTAAAAATTGCTGGACAACCAGGTTCAACACGTGAGCCATACAAGGCACGTGTGTCACATTGCCCTGAAGAAGGGTCGCAGACTGGTTTGCATCATTGTCGCACCCGACCTTCCCTGACTGCTGGTTGAGTGGAGACAACCATTGATGAAACTCGGTCTCACTCTCCAGAGCTAACCGTCCACAATTCCTCAGCGGTGTCTCACATTTCCCCTACATTTCAAAGTAAACATTTGACCGCCTGATGGCCTTGAGCTCTGCTGCCAGCATAGTAAGGAGGTGTGTGGGATTCCTTGGGCGCAGTTACAAGGAAGGGTGGCCTGACCACACAGGATTTGGGCCGAGGTGGAGGACCCACACGAGGTTGAGGAGGCAGAAGCAGTGGAGGAACTTGTACATACAGAGGAAGGATTGACACACAAGTCGTGGGGACGGCAAGACTTGTACAGCAAACCCTTCTCCATCTCTCACCATAGTTACCCAGTGCCCAGTCAGCAACATGTAACTCCCCTGTCCATGCTTACTGGTCCAAGTATCTGTGGTGAAATGCACCCTGTCACACACAGAGTTTCTCAAGGAATCGGTGAGGTTGTGTGCGACCTGCTGTGGTAGCGCGGGCACGCCTTTCTTGGAGAAGGAGTGACGACTGGCCATCGGCTCTTGGGGCACTGCAATGGGCATAAGGTCTTGAAAATCCTCGGTCTCAAAAGGGTGTAAAGGCAGCCTTTCTGTTGCCAACAAGTTGCAGATGATGAAACTCAACCTCTTAGGCATGTCATGCCCTTCGAAAATCATGTAAAACACAGCGAGGGGACTCCAACCACAGTCTCCCTCGTTTCCACTAATTGGGCCACACACACCCCACTTGACCCCCCCCCTTTTCAAAATGAAAAAGATGCTTTGCATGAAGCACTCTCAAAAATACGCATGCCTTTCACCTCCCCTGGCATGAGCCAGGGGAAGAAAAGTCCTCTGAGAGCCATGACTTGTTCATCTTGGTTCTTTTAGAAACACAGCGAGGGGACTCCAACCACAGTCTCCCTCGTTGCCACTAATTGGGCCACACACACCCCACTTGACTGGCATCAGTTGATCCCCCTTTTGAAAAAGAAAAAGATGCTTTGCATGAAGCACTCTCAAAAATACGCGTGCCTTTCACCTCCCCTGGCATGAGCCAGGGGAAGAAAAGTCCTCTGAGAGCCATGTCCACATTGTCAGTGGACAGACACGTGTGCTTATCTGCCAGCAGACCCTCTGCAGCACTGAAGACAGGTTCCGAGAGAACGCTGGCTGCAGGACACGACAAGATCCCCAAGGCGTACGTGGCAAGCTCAGGCAATTTATCCAGATTGGAAGCCTAAAATGAGCAGGGCTCAAGTTGCACAATAATGGCATCGATGTTTCCTTGCATATACTCATATATCTGTGTCTCCTTCTCTTTTTCCTTGTCCTGCTCTTTTGTTTTCGCATGAGTATATGTCCTTGTCACTTTCCCATGTGTTTGTGTTTTGTTGTGAGTTGTTTGTCACCTTTTGGACACCTTTGTGGGTGTTTTCTAGGTGTTTTTATGTGTTTGTGAATGCCTGCCATTGTTTCCTATGCGCTTCGAGTTCGGTTCGACGAACAGAACTCAAACGGGACCTCCGTTCGACGAACCGAACTCGAGCCGAACCACGACCGGTTCGCTCATCTCTAGTCTTCAGAGTGGAAGATCCTGCAGAAAGGTCTGTTCGCTTCTTTCACTGTTTGCTAAAGTGCTGTTTACTGAGACTTGTTCATTTTTTTTGTCACAAATCAATGACCCAAACATTCTATGGGTCCATGAATATCGTGGATTGAGCACGGATGGCATCTGTGATTAACAGTAATGGCTAGGAAAAACTAACATATATTTATGACAATTGGATGATTAACTGATGGAAATGGTCCATGTTTTCACTTACAATAAAATGACATCTGTCTGAATGAGGCCTTACTTTGGGTTTGCAGTTTTTTGCTTCCATTTCTAAAACATGTGAATAGTGACACCTGTACACACTTATGGCCGCAAGCCCATTACTAATCCACAGTTTAATTCCGAAACAAATATATGTGTTCAACTAATGTATTGTAACACAAGAATGGACTCTCCCACCTCAGCATGATTAAAAGTAATCTGTAATCAGGTTTTTGATACCTCATATGAGAGCCGTATGATGCAGACAAAGGGATCTGAATCCAGTCATGTATTACTTAGGCTACTTTCACACATCCGGTTTGAGCACTGCGGCTCAATCCGGCTGTGAAAACTATGCAACGGATGCGGCGAAAACACCGCATCCTTTGCATAAGTTTTTACATGCGGCCCGTCCGTTTTTTTTCCGGTTGCGGCATGCTACTGAGCATGCGCAGTGGAAAAAAACCGCATGCGGCGACCGGATGCGTTTTTTTCCGCATCGCGCCGCATCCGGCCTCCATAGGTATGCATTGAAAAATGCGCCGCAGCGGCAGGATGCGGCGCGATGCGGTGTTTTTTGCCGGAGCAAAAAAACGTTGCAGGGAACGTTCGATCCGGCCGCGGCATCGGCTAAATCTGCCGCATGCGGCCAAAACCGGACCGAACGCAAGCCCCTGCGGCACAATACGGCACTAATGTAAGTCTATGCAAAAAAAAAAACGTAACCGGCGTTACAAAAGCCGGTTGCGGTTTTTCTGCAGAACGCCGTATTGTGCCGCAGAGCAAAAATCCGGATGTGTGAAAGTAGCCTTAATTACTTGGTGCAGCCATTTTGACACAATCAGAAATGTTAGATTTATCAATCTAGCAGAGCTGAGCATGCTTCCCCCGCCCATACTAAAGTCTCTATAAACATTGTACATTGACAGTGAGATGTCAGTCAGAGGAGGGGGCATACTGGACTGCCCTGCACCTGACATTGTAGTCCAAGCAATGAAAAGTCCTGCTGGTTAAACAAACATAGCAAATAATCAACAAATTGGACCTTGGCAAGACAGGCCTCCCTGAATTCTATGTTTTAACCCTTGTAGCATGCTGTCTTCAGCTTACATATCAAAAACCTGCTGACAAGAGTCCCTTTAAGGCTACTTTCACACATCCGGCTGTAGCAGTGCGGCACAATCCGGCGCTCTGCTGAAAAAACGAAACCATTTTTTTTTTTTTTTTGCCGCCGGTTTCGTTTTTTCCAGAGTTGACTTGCATTGGCGCCTCATTGTGCCGCATGGGCTCGCGTTCCGTCTGGTTTTTGCCGCATGCGGCAGATTTAGCCGATGCGGCGGCCGGATGGAACGTTCCCTGGCACGGTTTTTGCTCCGGCAAAAACACCGCATCGCGCCACATCCGGCCGCTGAGGCGCATTTTTCAATGCATGCTTATGGACGCCGGATGCGGCGCGATGCAGAAAAAAACGCATCCGGCCGCCGCATACGGTTTCTTCCACTGCGAATGCTCAGTAGCGTGCCGCAACTGGGAAAAATCGGACGGGCCGCATGTAAAAACTTATGCAAAGGATGCGGTGTTTTCGCCGCATCCGTTGCATAGGTTTCACAGCTGGATTGAGCCGCAGTGCTCAAACCGGATGTGTGAAAGTAGCTTTAGTGCTTCAATACTGCTGCAAAAATGAACATAATGCCAGCAATGTCAAAATGACTTGATGTGCACAAGTTAAGTCTTTTGTCACTTGTTTTGTTTTAGCTGCTTCTGGGCTCGGAAACTTAAAAGTAGTGTGTTCCAACTGACTAGAGTAAATGATAGAAAAAAAGACACTAGCAAAACCACTTCAGGAGAAAACTACCAGCTTTTCCTCAAGCTGCTTCGTCTTAAAGATGCTGTGTGCATGGACTCTCACATTGTAAATCTTGTTTTCGAAAAGGCTTTCCTGATCTCAGTCTAGTTTATTGCTCCTGTCTCCTAAATGGTCTGTGAACCCGGGCAGCTCAGCTGTGGACCCTCTACAGCAGAAATCCTGCAATGGAAATGGTAGAGCAAAGTCTGTGTAGTTGCTGATATGGTACAGAGAAGGCACACACCTCACGCCATGCAGAGGGTACTACCTGCGGGACTGTTCATTATACCCTACAGATATTCTCTCTGCCTTCCATGGCCTGGTGTGGGGGCTGGCCACATGCAATAGTCAGTATACAGACCAGACTGCAGCAGGCTGCTATTTTATTTATTTTTCTTTACACGGGCCTGAGGTGTAAAAACTAGCCGCATATGCACTACCACTTAGGCTTATATTAGTGTATGGTCCCTGTGCGGTCCGTTTTTTTTCCTTGGACAGCCGTCGAAATACATTTTGGTGAACATCCACTATGAGAGTTCTTACAATCTCATGCGCAGAGCTGCTTGGGTAACACTTTGCACATTTATCTGAATGACTATTGCTACAAAAAAGTAATTCAAATGAATTAACTCCTTTTCAGTTGCATACAAAATGCAGCAGATCTGTTGCATGTGAATTTACCCAAAGATTTTTTGCAGTCGTATTTCTACACTTTACTTTTTTATATAAATATAATACAGTTGAAACCAGAAGTTTACATACAGTATATACTATTTAAAGACACATCTGCATGTTTTTCTCACTATGTGACGTGAAATCAGAAGAATCCTTTCCCATTTTAGGTCATTTAGGAACCAAAATTATATATCTTTGCCAAACGCCAGAATGAGAGAGAGAATATTTTAGGCCCTGTGCGCACTTGCCGGTTTTTGACGCGGATTTCCTGCGGTTTTGCTGCATGTTTTGCTGCAGAAAATGTTCATAACCTCTCTGCAGTGAATCACCAGCAAATCCTATGGGAAAATAAATGCTGTGCGCACTATGCGGATTTTGATAGCTGCATGTTTTGCTGCGGGATTCCCGCAGCAAAAACAATTGCATGTCACTTCTTTTCCGCACGTCGCTGCGGGATTTCACTCCATTGACTGCAATGTAATCGTGAAATCCCGCAGGGAGTAACGCAGGCAGCAAATTCTGTGCAGTTCAATGCGTTTTCCTGCGTTATTCCCTCTGGTATTTCTCAGTTTACTTGCAGTAATGTTCATCGCTGCCTGCGGTTTGCAGGGAAGTGATGTCATTATGACAGGAAGAGGAAGCCGTGCAGAGAGTAAACACACAGAGTTAAGACATAGAATACTCACAGATCACACTCACACAGACACATAGAATACACATAGAAATCAAACGGAAATATAGAAAAAAAAACACGTGGGCTCCGCTGTATTTTTACCGTCCAGCCGAGGTAAGCACACAGCGGCGGCCTGGTATTCTCAGGCTGGGGAGGATGGGGGGCAGGGTTAATGCCCCCCCCTCTCCTGCAGCCGAGAATATCAGCCCACAGCTGCCCCGGGACTGTCGAATCCATTATGCGGCAGTACCGGAGTGTCCCCAGCTCTTCCTGTTGCCGTGATGCGGTGGCAGACAGGGTAATAAGGAGTTAATGGCGGCGGATCGCCACTAAGTCCAGGCTTGATCATGGCAGCGTCTATGTGACAGCTGACATGATCAACCCGTAAGTAAAGTGAAAAAACACACACCGAAAAATCCTTTATTTTAAATAAAACACCGAAAAATCACAAATAAGCCTCCTCGTTTACCCTTTTATTAACCCTCCCAAAACACACAGCTCCGGCGTAATCTATGTCCTGCGATGCTTGCATCCAGCTGTGACTGACACTGACACAGCGCTGAATGCAGCCTCGCAGCGAGACAGCAGAGGTAACCACAGGGCATTTCCCACGGCCGGTAATGTGAACTCACTACCGCTCGGGAGAAATGCAGCGATCTATCTATCCCTCTATCTATCTATCCCTCTATCTATCTATCCCTCTATCTATCTATCCCTCTATCTATCTATCCCTCTATCTATCTATCCCTCTATCTATCTATCCCTCTATCTATCTATCCCTCTATCTATCTATCCCTCTATCTATCTATCCCTCTATCTATCTATCCCTCTATCTATCTATCCCTCTATCTATCTATCCCTCTATCTATCTATCCCTCTATCTATCTATCCCTCTATCTATCTATCCCTCTATCTATCTATCCCTCTATCTATCTATCCCTCTATCTATCTATCCCTCTATCTATCTATCCCTCTATCTATCCCAGAAGGAAATGTTTGTTTTTTTTTTTTCCAATGTGCTATATAACACATGTACCAACCCGCACGTGGCAATACCGCGAACAATACCGCGGTAAAACCACAGCAAACCGCGGCAAACCGCATGCAGTTTTCGGGTGCGGTTTGCCGCGGTTTTTTTTTACCGCGGGTGCGGTAATCTTTTAGACCCTGCGGAATTTTCTTAAGAAAATTCCGTTTTCCAGTGCGCACAGGGTCTTAAGGCATTTTTATTACTTTCTGCAAAGTCAAAAGTTTACATACACTAAGGCTGCTTTCACACATCCGGTTTTTGCTGAGCAGCACAATACGGCGCTTTGCAGAAAGAACGCAACCTTTATTTTGCCGCCGGTTGCGTTTTTCCGCATAGACTTTCATTAGCGCCGTATTGTGCCGCATGGCCTTGCGTTGCGTCCGGTTTTTGCCGGATGCGGCATATTTAGCCCATGCGGCGGCCGGATGGAACGTTGCCTACCACGTTTTTTTGTGCGGCAAAAAAAACGCATTGCGCCGGATGCGGCGTCCTGTCGCAAAAACCACATCCGGCCACCGGATGCGTTTTTTTTTTAACTGCGCATGCTCAGTAGCAAGCCACATCCGTCAAAAAACGGATGGGCCGCATGGAAAAACTTATGCAACGGATCCGTTTTTTCCGCCGCATCCGTTGCATAGGTTTTTGAGACGGATTGAGCCACAGTGCAAAAACCGGATGTGTGAAAGCAGCCTAAGAATACTTTGCCTTTAAACAATATGGGAGAGCCCATATGATGATGTCATGTCTTTGGAAGCTTCAGATAGGTTTATTGGCAAAATCTGAGTTAATGAGAGAGACACCTGTGGATGTATTTTAATTCACACCTGAATCACACCACTTCTTTGTGTAGCATCATGGGAAAATCAAAATAAATCAACCAAGATCTCAGGAAGAGAATTGTGGACTTGCACAAGTCTCGTTCATCCTTGGGTGCAATTTCCAGATACTTGAAGGTGCCTCGTTCATCTGTTCAAACAATTACACACAAGTAGAAACAAGATGGAAATGTCCAGCCGTCATACCGCTCAGGAAGGAAACTGGTTCTGTGTATCAGAGATGAATGTGCTTTGGTCAGACATGTGCATATCTTTCAAAAGACTGACCCGCACATCCTATAAGTGTGTGTATAGGTGCCAGCTGAAAAAACCTAGCAAATACAAAATGGATACAGCCGCACA